>NC_042615.1:48678215-48904342 GCF_901001135.1 Rhinatrema bivittatum | reverse complement strand
TGAGCCCTCACCGCTCAAGGCTTTCACCGGTCTTGATGGAAATGCTAGTGTTTTTGAAAGTAAACCTGCCATTGCTTGGCTTTCCCGATTTTCCTTGTGAATGGCAAGATGAATAAAAGCTATTGAAAGGAGCCTTGCAGCAGTTCCAATTGCCTCCTATGCTCAAGATAATGTAAGCAGTAAGCACTGCAGCACATGTTCTTGACATGAATCGCTGTGTCTGACCGGCATCTACTGTGTTCCCACAAGTGTTTTAACTCCGTTGCTGTTCCTGCCTGTACCTCCAGGCATTGTGTTCCTAGCTGGGCAGTTCCATTTGGTTATTTTAAACAGACTGAGCATTGTCCTTCAGAGTGGGTCTGTTGATATTGCTATTTTAAACAGACTGAGCATTGACCTTCAGAGTGGGTCCGTTAATTTTCTTATTTTAAACAGACTGAGCATAGTCCTTGAGTGGGTCCGTTAATTTTGTTCTTTTAAACAGACTGAGCATGGTCCTTCAGAGTGGGTCCGTTAATTTTCTTATTTTAAACAGACTGAGCTTTCTTCTTCAAGGCCGAAGTGGAGAAGGGTTCCATGTGAACAGCAGTTCAACATGGGTCAGCCGGTCCTAACAGATAGGCGAGCGCCGTTCGGAAGGGACGGGCGATGGCCTCCGTCGTCCTCGGCTGATCGAAAGGGAATCGGGTTCAGATCCCCGAACCCGGAGTGGCGGAGATTCGGCGCTGGGCTCTTCCCTCTTCACTCGCCGTTACTGAGGGAATCCTGGTTAGTTTCTTTTCCTACGCTGCTTGTGTCCCTAGCTGGGATTGACATCTGTCCTCAAATGATGTGCCTGTTCATCCAGACCTTGTGTTCCCACGCGTATTCTTATTTCTGAGAGATTTTCCGATTCCTTTGTCATCAGCTAAAGTGCATAAGATGCGTTGATGAATAGTTTTGAAGATGACACATATGGCTTTATAGATGATACGGAAGTGGACGGGTAGCCAATGTAACTCTTTCAGAATGGGAGATATGTGGTCTCTCTTTCTTGCGCCTGTTAGTAATCGGGCTGCTGAATTTTGAACCATCTGTAGTGGTTTGGAATAGGATGAGGGCAGACCTAGCAATAGGGAACTGCAGTAGTCTAATTTCGCAAAAATGACTGCTTGGATGATCGTTCTGAAGTCTTGAGCATGGAAAAGAGGTCTTATCCTCTTCCGAACCTGGAGTTTATAGAAGCAGTCTTTGGTTGTTTTGTTGATATGTGCCTTGAAGTTTAGCCGGTTGTCTATTATCACTCCTAAGTCTGTAACTTGTGTGGTAGGTAGGTTGGTGGGAAGAGTAGTGTTGGAGATATTGTTTTCAGGAGAGATGAGTAGGATTTCTGTCTTGGATGAGTTTAAGATGAGGTGTAGGTTGTTTACTACTTGTTTGATTTTCTGGTGGCATGTTTCCCAGTAGTCAAGAGTTTTAGAGTATGTGTCTTTGATATGGATGATGATTTCAATATCATCTGCGTAAAGGAAGTACTTTAGATTGAGGTCGGTAAGAAGTTGGCAGAGAGGAAGAAGATAGATATTAAATAGGGTCGGAGATAATCAAGAACCTTGAGGGACTCCTATGACAGAGTGAAATCTTGAGGATTCCTTGTTTTGGAGTTTAACTTTGTAACCTCTGTTATTGAGAAACGTTTTGAACCAGGATCGGACGGTGCCGCTGATTCCTATGGACGAAAGCTGGTTTAGGAGGATGGCGTGGTTGACCGTGTCGAACGCTGCGGAAAGGTCTAACAAGATCAATAGGAAAGAGTTTCCTTTGTCGAGGCCCATTAAGATATAATATTATATCTTACAGTTGTGGTTTGGATCATATTCTTTAGGTGAAGACGGTTGTCTATAATTACTCCCAGGTCTCTCACATGGTTGTGGGTGAGAAGGTGTTTGTGATGGATCTGAGATGGGAGGTTTTCTTGCTTGTAGGAAATGAAGAGGAGTTTAGTTTTAGAGGCATTGAGGACCAGGTTTAGACTGTTGAGGAGATTAGTGGTGGCTTCGGCTTGTAAGCTGTTGTTCCAAAGTGCGATGGCTTTCTTAATAGATTCTGTTATGGGAATAAGAATCTGAACATCGTCTGCATAGATGTAGTGAATGAGGTTAAGACTAAACAGTTGGCAAAGGGGAAGGAGGAAACGGCGGGGGAAACGGCAAAGCTGCTGCCAGGGGGGGCTATAACACGCGCCGCCGGAGCGGCGGGCCACCTGCCCCCCCTGGGCCTTCCCAGCCGACACGGAGCCGGTTGCGGCGCTCCGCCGCGGAGGAAATGCGCCCTGCGGCCGTCCGGGAGGCGTTCCCCGCCCCCCCGCGAAAGGGGTGGGGGATGCGCCGAAACCACCCCCGGTCCCACCGAACCCGCCGGGTTCAATCCTCCAGGCGGACTGCACGCACCCCACCCGTTTAACTCTTAACGGTTTCCCGCCCTTTTGAACTCGGTCTTGAAAGTTGTTTTCAACTTTCCCTTACGTACTTATTGATTTTATATATTTACTTTATTTTTTTATTCCTGGACGGGGCCGGGGCCGTCCGGGAGGCGTTCCCCGCCCCCCCGCGAAAGGGGTGGGGGATGCGCCGAAACCACCCCCGGTCCCACCGAACCCGCCGCCGGGTTCAATCCTCCAGGCGGACTGCACGCACCTCACCCGTTTACCTCTTAACGGTTTCCCGCCCTTTTGAACTCGCTCTTGAAAGTTGTTTTCAACTTTCCCTTACGTACTTATTGATTTTATTGCTTTACTTTATTTTTTTTATTCCTGGACGGGGCCGGGGCCGTCCGGGAGGCGTTCCCCGCCCCCCCCCCGCGAAAGGGGTGGGGGATGCGCCGAAACCACCCCCGGTCCCCACCGAACCCGCCGGGTTCAATCCTCCAGGCGGACTGCACGCACCCCACCCGTTTAACTCTTAACGGTTTCCCGCCCTTTTGAACTCGGTCTTGAAAGTTGTTTTCAACTTTCCCTTACGTACTTATTGATTTTATATATTTACTTTATTTTTTTATTCCTGGACGGGGCCGGGGCCGTCCGGGAGGCGTTCCCCGCCCCCCCGCGAAAGGGGTGGGGGATGCGCCAAAACCACCCCCGGTCCCACCAAACCCGCCGGGTTCAATCCTCCAGGCGGACTGCACGCACCTCACCCGTTTAACTCTTAACAGTTTCCCGCCCTTTTGAACTCGCTCTTGAAAGTTGTTTTCAACTTTCCCTTACGTACTTATTGATTTTATTGCTTTACTTTATTTTTTTTATTCCTGGACGGGGCCGGGGCCGTCCGGGAGGCGTTCCCCGCCCCCCCGCGAAAGGGGTGGGGGATGCGCCGAAACCACCCCCGGTCCCACCGAACCCGCCGGGTTCAATCCTCCAGGCGGACTGCACGCACCCCACCCGTTTAACTCTTAACGGTTTCCCGCCCTTTTGAACTCGGTCTTGAAAGTTGTTTTCAACTTTCCCTTACGTACTTATTGATTTTATATATTTACTTTATTTTTTTATTCCTGGACGGGGCCGGGGCCGTCCGGGAGGCGTTCCCCGCCCCCCCGCGAAAGGGGTGGGGGATGCGCCGAAACCACCCCCCGGTCCCACCGAACCCGCCGGGTTCAATCCTCCAGGCTGGACTGCACGCACCTCACCCGTTTAACTCTTAACGGTTTCCCGCCCTTTTGAACTCGCTCTTGAAAGTTGTTTTCAACTTTCCCTTACGTACTTATTGATTTTATATATTTACTTTATTTTTTTATTCCTGGACGGGGCCGGGGCCGTCCGGGAGGCGTTCCCCGCCCCCCCGCGAAAGGGGTGGGGGATGCGCCGAAACCACCCCCGGTCCCACCGAACCCGCCGCCGGTTTGAATCCTCCAGGCGGACTGCACGCACCTCACCCGTTTACCTCTTAACGGTTTCCCGCCCTTTTGAACTCGCTCTTGAAAGTTGTTTTCAACTTTCCCTTACGTACTTATTGATTTTATTGCTTTACTTTATTTTTTTTATTCCTGGACGGGGCCGGGGCCGTCCGGGAGGCGTTCCCCGCTCCCCCGCGAAAGGGGTGGGGGATGCGCCGAAACCACCCCCGGTCCCACCGAACCCGCCGGGTTCAATCCTCCAGGCGGACTGCACGCACCTCACCCGTTTAACTCTTAACGGTTTCCCGCCCTTTTGAACTCGCTCTTGAAAGTTGTTTTCAACTTTCCCTTACGTACTTATTGATTTTATATATTTACTTTATTTTTTTATTCCTGGACGGGGCCGGGGCCGTCCGGGAGGCGTTCCCCGCCCCCCCGCGAGAGGGGTGGGGGATGCGCCGAAACCACCCCCGGTCCCACCGAACCCGCCGCCGGGTTCAATCCTCCAGGCGGACTGCACGCACCCCACCCGTTTACCTCTTAACGGTTTCCCGCCCTTTTGAACTCGCTCTTGAAAGTTGTTTTCAACTTTCCCTTACGTACTTATTGATTTTATTGCTTTACTTTATTTTTTTTATTCCTGGACGGGGCCGGGGCCGTCCGGGAGGCGTTCCCCGCCCCCCCCCGCGAAAGGGGTGGGGGATGCGCCGAAACCACCCCCGGTCCCACCGAACCCCGCCGGGTTCAATCCTCCAGGCGGACTGCACGCACCTCACCGGTTTAACTCTTAACGGTTTCCCGCCCTTTTGAACTCGCTCTTGAAAGTTGTTTTCAACTTTCCCTTACGTACTTATTGATTTTATATATTTACTTTATTTTTTTATTCCTGGACGGGGCCGGGGCCGTCCGGGAGGCGTTCCCCGCCCCCCCGCGAAAGGGGTGGGGGATGCGCCGAAACCACCCCCGGTCCCACCGAACCCGCCGCCGGTTTGAATCCTCCAGGCGGACTGCACGCACCTCACCCGTTTACCTCTTAACGGTTTCCCGCCCTTTTGAACTCGCTCTTGAAAGTTGTTTTCAACTTTCCCTTACGTACTTATTGATTTTATTGCTTTACTTTATTTTTTTTATTCCTGGACGGGGCCGGGGCCGTCCGGGAGGCGTTCCCCGCCCCCCCGCGAAAGGGGTGGGGGATGCGCCGAAACCACCCCCGGTCCCACCGAACCCGCCGCCGGGTTCAATCCTCCAGGCGGACTGCACGCACCTCACCCGTTTACCTCTTAACGGTTTCCCGCCCTTTTGAACTCGCTCTTGAAAGTTGTTTTCAACTTTCCCTTACGTACTTATTGATTTTATTGCTTTACTTTATTTTTTTTATTCCTGGACGGGGCCGGGGCCGTCCGGGAGGCGATCCCCGCCCCCCCGCGAAAGGGGTGGGGGATGCGCCGAAACCACCCCCGGTCCCACCGAACCCGCCGCCGGTTTGAATCCTCCAGGCGGACTGCACGCACCCCACCCGTTTACCTCTTAACGGTTTCCCGCCCTTTTGAACTCGCTCTTGAAAGTTGTTTTCAACTTTCCCTTACGTACTTATTGATTTTATTGATTTACTTTATTTTTTTTATTCCTGGACGGGGCCGGGGCCGCGGACTGCACGCACCCCACCCGTTTACCTCTTAACGGTTTCCCGCCCTTTTGAACTCGCTCTTGAAAGTTATTTTCAACTTTCCCTTACGTACTTATTGATTTTATTTATTTATTTTATTTATTTATACCGGCATTGCATCCGCTGTAGGCTTCCCTGGTCGGTCTTGTGCATTTGAATAAACGGAGAGGAATTTGTAGGTCGATAATGGTGTGTTGGTGAATGATTTTTTATATCAAGGTGATGGATTTGTAAATGACTCTGAACTGAATTGGTAACCAGTGGAGGTCTTTTAGGACTGGGGAAATGTGGCCTCCTTTCCTAGTGTTTGTTAGTAGACGGGCTGCTGCGTTTTCAACCATTTGGAGTGGTTTCGTGTATGAGGAAGGGAGTCCAAGTAATGTAGAGTTGCAGTAGTAGAAAATGAGGGCTTGGAGGATGGTTCTGAAGTGTTTGGCGTGGAAGAGTGGTCTTATCCTTTTTTAAACTTGCAGTTTATAGAAGCAGTCTTTGGTGGTTTTATTGGGGGGCCACTACCGGCCTAACACCGTCCGCCGGCTGATCCTCCATCAGAAGGACTTGGGCCCCCGAGCGGCGCTGGGGAGCCGGTCTTCCGTATGCCACATTTCCCGCGCCCGCCGGACAGGCGGGGATTCGGCGCTGGGCTCTTCCCTCTTCACTCACCGTTACTGAGGGAATCCTGGTTAGTTTATTTTCCTCCACAGCTTGTGTCCCTAGGTGGTCCCTGCGGGTCGGTACGGCAAGAGCGGTATTCAAACAGCAAGCACTGGGGTATGAAAATACAGACCCCTGTGTACTTACTTGGTAGAGGTTTTGCTAGGAGTAAGAATTTGTTGAGGATAATGTCAGTTTCTTAATAAGATCTCATGCTTTGACTGTTGAGGAGATTAGTGATGGCTTGTAAGCTGTTGTTCCAAAGTGCGATGGCTTTGTTAATAGATTCTGTTATGGGAATAAGAATCTGAACATCGTCTGCATAGATGTAGTGAATGAGGTTAAGACTAGTTAACAGTTGGCAAAGGGGAAGGAGGAAACGGCGGGGGAAACGGCGAAGCTGCTGCCGGGGGGGGGGGGGGGCAATAACACGCGCCGGAGCCGGTATTTACCCTTAGATGGAGTTTACCACCCACTTTGGCCTGCATTCCCAAACAAACAGACTACGAGAAAACCCGGTCTCGGCGCGCCGGGGGCCGCTACCGGCCTAACACCGTCCGCGGGCTGAGGCTTGATGAGAAGGACTTGGGCCCCCGAGCGGCGCCAGAGAGGCGATCTTCCGTACGCCACATTTCCCGCGCCCGCCGGACGAGCGGGGATTCGGCGCTGGGCTCTTCCCTCTTCACTCGCCGTTACGGAGGGAATCCTGGTTAGTTTCTTTTCCTCCGCGGCTTGTGTCCATAGGTGGGATTGACCTCTGTCCTAGAATGATGTGCCTCTTCATCCAGGCCTAGTGTTCCTACTGGTGTTTTTAGTCCATTGCTGTGCCTGCCTGTTCATCCAGACCTTGTGTTCCCACACGTATTATTATTTCTGAGAGATCTTCCAATTCCTTTGTCATTTTCTGAAGTGCATAAGTAGGGTAGCTAAATGAGGAGAATATTGGAGGGGCGAAGTTCCATATTCAAAGCTGAGTAGCTGTACTTATCTAGTGAAAGTTTGAAGGATCAGGGAAGGCTTGTAAGAATAGCCAAGTTTGTTAATAGATTCTGTTATGGGAATAAGAATCTGAACATCGTCTGCATAGATGTAGTGAATGAGGTTAAGACAAGTTAACAGTTGCCAAAGGGGAAGGAGGAAACGCCGGGAGGGGGGGCTATAACACGCGCCGCCAGAGCAGCGGGCCACCTGCCCCCCCTGGGCCTTCCCAGCCGACCCGTTGCCGGTTGCGGCACACCGCCGCGGAGGAAATGCGCCCTGCGGGGGCCGGGGCCGTCCCCCGCCCCTCCCCCACCCCCCGCGAAAGGGGTGGGGGTGGGGGATCCGCCGAAACCCCGGTCCGACCGAACCCGCCGGGTTGAATCCTGCGGGCGGACTGCACGGACCCCACCCATTTACCTCTTTACAATTTCACGCCCTCTTGAACTCCCTCTTCAAAGTTGTTTTCAACTTTCCCTTGCGGTACTTACTTATTTATTTTATTTATTTAAGGTTTTTTTATACCGGCATTCATGAAATCGTTCACATGATGTCGCTTTACAGAAAACAGGGGTGCAAAGAAAACAACCTATAACATAAATACACGTGGTGAAGAGATGCAGTTACAATTAACTGGGGCTATGAACTGGGAGTGTAAGAAATAAAGAGGGATAGAGGAGGTTAATTATATACATGTGTAGAATATAAAAATATACAAGAGTACATTACAAATATGGCGTCCAATATATACAGCTTCTGAGCTGAGAATTTATTGATGGTGTGTGTTAGGTGCAGTTCGGGAAGGCTTGCCTGAAAAGCCATGTCTTGAGTCTTTTCCGAAAGGTTAGGAGGCAAGGTTCATTTCTGAGATCTGGGGGGATGGAGTTCCATAACGGTGGACCTGCTGTGGAAAGGGCTCAATCTCTAAAGGTGCTGTGATAAGTTGTTTTGGAGGGTGGAACAAGGAGGCATCCTCTGTAGGCTTCCCTGGTCGGTCTTGTGCATTTGTATAAACGGAGAGGAATTTGTAGGTCGATTATGGTGTGTTGGTGAAAGATTTTGTATATCAAGGTGATGGATTTGTAAATGACTCTGAACTGAATTGGTAACCAGTGGAGGTCTTTTAGGACTGGGGAAATGTGGTCTCTTTTCCTAGTGTTTGTTAGTAGACGGGCTGCTGCGTTTTGAACCATTTGGAGTGGTTTTGTGTATGAGGAAGGGAGTCCAAGAAATGTAGAGTTGCAGTAGTCTAATTTGGAGAAAATGAGGGCTTGGAGGATCCTGGTTAGTGTCTTTTCCTCCGCGGCTTGTGTCCCTAGCTGTGATTGAACTCTGTCCTCGAATGATGTGCCTCTTCATCCAGGCCTTGTGTCCCTAGCTGGGATCGACCTCTGTGCTCGACTGCTGCGCCTCTTCATCCCGGCCTTGTGTTCCCACAAGTGTTTTAACTCCGTTGCTGTGCCCGTTCCTGCAGGCCTTGTGTTCCTCTGGGGATAGGGAAATACATACAGTAACTGAGTGTAAGCAAGTATGATTTGCATTGAATACAAGAATGTCAGTATATAAAAATGACAAATAAATATAAAAATAAATGAAGTGCTATAAACTTTTTAAAAAAAAAAATATAAATCCATAAAAAAAAAATTGTACTATCCGAGTATCAGTGTTCATCCATGTTCCTACTGGTGTTTTAACTCCATTGCTGTGCCTGCCTGTTCATCCAGGCCTTGTGTTCCCACAGGTGTTTTAACTCAGTGGCGGTGCCTGTTCATCCAGGCCTTGTGTTCCTCTGGGGATAGGGAAATACCTACAGTACCTGAGTGTAATCAAGTATGACGTGCTAGAAACGTTTTCGAATAAGAATATAAATACATTAAAAAAACACATAATTACTATCCGAGTATCCGTGTTCATCCAGGCCTTGTGTTCCCACAGGTATTTTAACTCAGTTGCTGTGCCCATTCTTCCGGGCCTTGTGTTCCCACAGGTGTTTTAACTCAGTGGCGGTGCCTGTTCATCCAGGCCTTGTGTTCCCACAGGTGTTTTAACTCAGTGGCTGTGCCTGTTCATCCAGGCCTTGTGTTCCCACAAGTGTTTTAACCTGGTTGCTGTGCCTGTTCATGCAGGCCTTGTGTCCCTAGCTGGAATTGACCTCTGTCCTCGAATGATGTACCTGTTCATCCAGGCCTTGTGTTCCCACACGTATTCTTATTTGTGAGAGATCCTAGGCTCCAATTCGTTTGTCATCAGCTGAAGTGCGTAAGTACAGTCTGAATTCACTAGACGCCAACGGAATTCACTAGACGCCAACGATATTCACTGGACGCCAATGTAAACACCGGGTACACACAACTCTAGGGGTGGACCCGTTCCAGGGAGTCCTTCCCTGAACAAGCATGAGGGTGGAGGTGGGCTTTACTGCACACCCACCTGACGGACCATGCCCACACCGCTGCCAATATTCTAGCATGCATCAGAAAGATGCTGGCGAGCTACCAGTGTTTTAACCTAGTTCCTGTGCCTGTTCATGCAGGCCTTGTGTCCCTAGCTGGGATTGACCTCTGTCCTCGAAGGAAGTGCCTGTTCATCCAGGCCTTGTGTTCCTACTGCTGTTTTAACTCCATTGCTGTGCCTGCCTGTTCATCCAGACCTTGTGTTCCCACACGTATTCTTATTTCTGAGAGATCCTCCAATTCCTTTGTCATCTGCTGAAGTGCGTAAGTACCGTCTGAATTCACTAGACGCCAACGGAATTCACTAGACGCCAACGATATTCACTGGACGCCAATGTAAACACCGGGTACACACAACTCTAGGGGTGGACCCTTTCCAGGGAGTACTTCCCTGCACAAAGGAAAGGGAACTCTCTCCTGGGCCAATTGATAAGAAAACCACAATTCTGCAGCCAAAAATAGGCTGGAAATCCTTCCCCCATTGACTTTAATGGGCGACATATGTACATATACCCAACTCATTAGATTTTTTTTATGTCCATATTGGCCGCAAGTGGGACCCCCTTTCGGACATAAGAAATATGAACATAAAATTTTGCTCTGCACATCCCTATAGGATAGATAGTCAGTTAGGTTTAAAGCTATCCAGCTAAAGGTAGCTTAATAACCTTATCCAGGGATATTCAGTGGGATGTTTATCCTGTTGTATATCCAAGATAACTTATCTGGCTAACTTGAACCAGATAAGTTAGCCATTCTAGGCTTTTGTTTGAATATCGGCCTCCCAATGTAGACGATTTTGTGTGAGCACTCTCCTCATCCTCTGACACTATATGAAATGTTCAACGTGAACTTTTTACTAATTTATAATATTAAAAGAGGTTATTTGCCTCTGCCTTTAGGGTATGTTGGTCTGATTTCTATATTTATGTTGTACTTACCTGATTGTTATTTTGGTAAGGTTCTTTTGTGGCAACCCCCCTTGGTCGGCCACTAGCATGTCCTAATCTCATCAATTAGCTAGAGGGCATGTCACATTTCAGCACCTTTTTCAGAGGCTGTCTCACTGGGTGGACTTTTTACTATACGTAGGGGCTAGGATCGAAGAAGGTTGGCATTTGAGTTTGGGTTTTGTAGGGTGAGGAGCTCTTGGAGTGTCTTCCGTTATAGTGAGGCCTACTCCCTCTCGGAGGATATGTTTTGGAGAGAAATCTTTTCCAAGCCCTACCTACTTGTTAAGGATCTACCTCAGAGCTAGAATAGGAATTTGTTTAAGAAGATTTTTTGTTCTCTTTTGAGTTGTTCCTGGAGTGCAGGCTGGATTCTCTTGGAAATGGCCATCCCCTGTATCCAGAGGCTAGGACTCTGAGTACCTGCTTCCTTCAAGATCAGAGAAGAACTGCAGTGACAGTAGCATTGCCATAAGTGTTTTCAGGACAGATGAGTGAAGTATTTTTTCTCTTTTGTTGAGAGGAGGTTTTTGTTACCCCTCCTCTCCAGTGGAGATTTAGCTAATAGCTTAATCTCTGTCAGCTACAAATCTTTCCTTCTGAGGGCCACCAAGAACTGAAATTTGAGAGAGAAGGAAGAAGACCAGATTTGGAGACCCACCACTGGATCTCCCCCCAGGACACAAGCACAGGCTGGGTAGAAGAAAACTACTTGGAACTTAGGTAGGACTGTTTCATGCTATAAGGGGATCCCACACTGAGTAGGATTTTCCCAGAGATTGGGACTCTTACACACTCAGTGCAGGAGTGCTACAAATCACCCCAGGCACTTGAGTCATCACCACGTTCACAGAGAGAAGAAATATCCAGCTATAATTTCAGTTTACTTATGAGCTGGACATTTATTAAATTTTGGAGCAATCAGTAAATTATTATTTGAATACCCAGTCCTATGTCCTGCTCATCTGTCCCAGTCAAGCAGCACTACAGCGCCACTACAGATAAACAAGCACACACTGATTTCAGAAGCACCTCACCACCTGGGCTATAAGCAGCAGCTTCCCCCCACAGAAAGGACCCACACTTTGGGGATAAAGGATGGGAGGCAAGACAATGAAGAAGCTAGCCCCAGAGACATAAATTATTTTTGCTTGCCCTTGAAGAGATATGTCACTTCAAAGAAAAGGGTTATACTTTTTTTTCTTTTTTGATATTCTTAGAGCCTCCTCAGGTCACTCTGTGGAATTGAACTAAAAAAGGGGAGGTTTAGTAATTTTGCTTATTCTTTCTATTATGTGGGAGTCGCCTTTTGCCAGTATTTCCACTAAGCTGCATGTGGGCTTCCTACCAGTGTCTGCTAGAGCAGTTTCACACAGCAAGTTTTTTTAGTTTAAACTGCACAGGGCTGGAAAATCTTGTGAGATTATGGGGCCTTGTGCAGTTCAAACCATGAGATAACTGGAGCAGTGCCAAGCAACAAGACACCAATGGGAGGGAGGCATGGGCACAACTGCTTCTTCCATTTTTTTATATAGACAAAGTAAAAAATAAATAAATAAATCAGTATTAATAAGATCTGTGTTGTCTCCATTATTTTTTGAAGAATTCAGTGGTTTCTAGCATCTACTAGAGTTCCTGGGAATAAGAAAAGCCTTAGAAGATTGGGTTTCAAAGACCAAAGAATCCCAAACAATGGTATAGAACTTGGTTCAGCACACTGATTGTTCAGGGCCTACATGAGTCAGTTATGGCACCTTAAGATTGGGCAGATTTGAAAGATCCATTACAAATTGAATTTTGTTGTAAATTCAAAGTTATAATTCTGATTTTCATGGCTAGGCATAGGTTAGCACCTGCATATTTGGCAGATAGATTGGCTCCTATAACCCTGTTCAGAAGGGGATCTCAAATGCATGCCATCTCACAAAGAGGTCCACTTGCAGCAGATGAGAAACAGAATGTGCTCATTTGTTTCTCCATCTCTCTGGAAGACTCTTCCATTGAGTATTTGGCTACAGAGGGACTACTTATAATTTGCTATTGTAAAGATATTAAAGCCTAGTTGTCCTGCCAGACATTTGATTTACCAGAAGTCTAAAGAACTATGATTGGTTATTATAATTTCCTTGACTAGAGAAGAGGGTACATATTTTATTAGCATTTTATTTTGGTGAATAATCATTGCCTGCACTCAGGAGACAGATACCCAATGATTTATTTTACAAGATATAGATATAAAATATGTTTCAACGAGAGAATGATCATTCACGATAGCTGGAATCAACATATGGAACAAAATGCCCACAGATCTGCGCCAGGAACCCTGCCACAAGAAATTTAAACAGAACCTGAAAACCTGGCTGTTTAAACAAGCCTACAATTTATGAACACTTCCCTTCAAATAATAATATTTAAAATGTCACTTATACAATATTATCTATCCATACCATTCAGTTTCTATTCAATAACGCTAAGCACACCCTTTGACCTATATACTTGCAATACTCTTAATATTGTAAATACTATTCTGATCCCTAATCTGTGAATTAATTCCTGACTCACAAGTAATCTACATTTCTTGTTTTATATTCCCAAATTGTAAATATTTGTATTGTTACTTTTGATTCTCTGGCCAAATGCGCCTCCTATGGATTATTTGATATTAATTATTTTATAGTTTTAATTTTATCAGCTATGTACCATTCTATAATTGTTTGGATTGTAAAGCTTGTTGCTAATTTAATGTTCATTGTAAACTGAGGTGATGTTTCCTAATGTGCCGCGATATATAAAAACCCTTAAATAAATAAAATAAATAAACAAACAAATAAATAAATAAATAATCCAAAAATAGTGCCTGATGAATTATGAGGGCTAGGACAAATAGATGTATTCTTGTTTGTATTTATTTAATTATTTCAATTGTTTTATATTTATTGTATACTTATTTTGATGTTATTAAATGCTTGATTACATTTAATTATTATTTGTGCTTTAGCCATTTGTAAATTGCTCTGAACAGTTTGTAGAAGTGATTAATAATTGAAAACAAACAAAAAAAATAAAAATAAAGAATCATGTGTGTGTGTGTGTGCCTGTGTGTGTATATATATTCAGCTTTATCTCTGGCTAGTATCTACTGCAAAAGTAACTATTGCATGTTAAATTGGCAATATTGAGGAAGTGAAAGGAAATCATTAAATCAGTCTAAAACCTCTTAATAATCACAGTTTTTAAGCCAAGCAATAACAGTAAGATGCTTTTAATGGGAGGGATAGTTTACTTACTCTGAAAGGTGATGATGATGCTGTGGCCTTCACTCAGTACAGTATGTCAAGCTGAATTCCGTATATAGAGCAAACGTACGTGAATTAATGAATGACTTTCTGCTTTTGCTACTTCCTACAACAGAATGACAACTGAGCTGTCAGTCTCAAATGGGTCAAAGCAAAGAGTGCAGGGTGACTGACACTTGAATGAAGGGAAAATATTGCAATGGCTCTGAGAGAGAGGGAAGATACACATTTTACTTGTCATACTTTGACATGTGCTTCTTTCCATAGACGAGTGGAAAAATAGAGTGAAAGAAGGTCTCATAATGCAGCTATATTGCTCATGTTTAGAGCTGTGAGAGGATTCACTCTATGTAGACCTGCATAACCTTGGGCTACAGACTTAGCCAGAAGTCATTGTTTGGTGTAAGTTTTAGCTGACAGCAATATGGAATAGAATGAAGACAGAAAAAAAAAAGTGCAGATGCATAGTAATGATAGCTTTCTCAACTAAAATTGCAAGAAAATGATTCTGTATGACACACTGGTGAGATAAAATGCTGCATCCTGTATCTTGTTTGGTGATAAAGTTCATACAGGGGATGAACATACTCAAAATAACTTTGGGCTGGTTTTTAAAAAGGCCCGGCGACGCGCTTAATGTCCCCGGGACGCGTGTAAGTCCAGGGCTTTACTAAAGGGGTGGGAAGGGGCGTGGGCGGGTGGGGTCAGAGCTTCCAGGCACAGCGGCCATTTGCCACTGTGCTTGGGTTTTCGTGCCGACAGTTGGCCAGCAGGCGCAAAAGGTAAATTAAACATTTTTGGGGGGGGGAGGGTTAGAGTAGGGCTAGGGGGAGGAAAGGTTAGGGGAAGGGGTGGGAGGGTCAGGTTAAGGGGAAGGGAAGTTCCCTTTCAGGCCGCTCCGATTTCGGAGAGGCCTGGGAGTGAATGGGGGAAGGCAGCGTGGCTCGGTGCATGCAAGTGCATAATTGTGCATGCCAACCCCTGATTTTATAACATGCGCGCACCTGCGCACACATGTTATAAATCAGGCGATGTGCACACGCCGGGTAGTGTGCGCACATGTAGGCTGTGCGCACTTCTTTTAAAATCTACCCCTTTATTTCTAATCCAGATGTCCAAAATTTAACAGTATTTACTTTCTGGGAAGTTTTCATAGTAACATCGAGGATGATGGCAGATAAAGATCAAACTGGCCCATCCAGTCTGCCCAGTTGAGATTCTTCCACTTTCGGTAAATATGCAAATTACCACCACTATCTCACCCCCTCTTCTGCCTCCTTTATCTCACCAATAAACCATGCTGGCACTCATTTGGTCTTCCTTTGACGTTTTTTTAATGCATGGAATATATTTCGATCTGGACTTTCAAAATGGTATTTTTAAACAATGCCTATTTCTCATGCAAATTTTAACCCTTGCAACTGTTCCTTACCATATTTTTTCTAACTAATTTTCTTATTCTATCATAGTCTCCCTTATTAAAGTTATATGCCACTGTAGTAATTTTATTAATCTCCTCCCTTCAGTGATTGTCAAGTTTGATTGCATTAGGATCACTATTGTAGTGGCCCCTCATACCAGGTTGTGCATTCCACTAAGGAATACATCTAAAGTGGCTGCCCCTCTCATTCAGGCCAATACAGAACGGTGCGCTCAGCTGAGCGCACTGTTAGCCCCCGTTTGGCCATGCATTTTTGACATGCTATTATTACCCCTTATACCCCTTATACAGTAAGGGGTAATAGCGCGTCGAAAACGCGCAGCCAACCCCCCCAAAACTAATAGCGCTCATCACATACAAATGCATGTTGATGAGCCTATTAGTTAGTCACCTGCAATACAGAAAGTAAAATGTGTGGCTAAGCCAAAGGCAGGAGTTAATCTCAGACGGCACCGGGCAAGTGTACAGAAAAGCAGAAAAAACTGCTTTTCTGTACATCCTCCGACTTAATATCAAAGCCGCCACTTCCGCCAATAAGGAGGCGCTAGGGACGCGCTAGTGTCCCTAGCACCTCCTTATTAGCGCGGGCCCTAATTTAAATACAGAATCACGCACCCAGGATAGGTGCCTGAGAGAGCGTTGGGAGAGCGGGCCTTTACCTCGGAGTGCCGACTCTCCCGAGGATGTGTTTCGCGGCCACCCGCGGCAGCGAACCCCTACCTGAGCCGCAGCTCGGGCCGCCGTGGCAGCCCCGGGGAATCCCAGCCGTCTGCCTCGCCACACCTCCCCACGGTGATCGCCGGCGGGAGAGGCACCCAGGCCTCCCCTCGCGGCATCGGGCCATTCTGCAGGGCGTCCGGGATCCAAGATGGCCACCCTTAGGTGAGAGGCCGCGCCCCCCTTGCTGATTTAAAGGGGCCTCGTCCTCATTATTGCCTGCAGCTGTTCCTAATGGACGAAGACCAGGGAAAGTATAAAATGAGACTTCCTTCGCTCTCTCTTCGACTTGGCAACTTGTTGCTTGAGTCTGTTCGCTCCAGTGAGTCTCCTGGTACTTAAGTTCCTGGTTCCTGATTCCTTGGTGATTCTTGGTGATTCTTGGTGATTCCTCGGTGTGTGACTTTGGACTGGCAAGCGGTGATCCTCTGGTACTCGACCTCGAACTTCTCTCGGACCATCCACCTCTAAGGGCCCACCTAAGTCCCAGCGGCCCGGGTCCCTACGGGCTCCTCCCGGGTCCACCCAAACCCTACAAAACATAACACAGAGCCAGAGCAGGCAGCTGAATATCGGGCTACTGCCATCCCTTCTACTGACAACCTGGGAGTGGTGGTGGTGTGCGTCATTGCAGTTAAGCAGAGGAAGGGGATCACAAGGCATCCAGGGGCCTTGGAAAAGCCCCTGGTGCATTGTTCAGCATTAGGCCGCAACCCTGCTGATGTCATCCAGGCCTGAGAGAATTAAAAAAAATAAAATTAAAAAGCTTAAAATATTCACAGGGGTCAGGGGACGTTAGGGATGCCCTTGCCATGATGCAAAAATGAATTTTAAAGGTGAAAATTGTTACGATTGAGCCCCAAAGTTTTGGAGTAAAAAAGTGCATTAAAATATTGAAAATAAGTTGGATTAGTCTTGGGGACACCAGAAAAGGGCCTGGAAATTTGTATTCAGTTTTTATTTTGGTTGAAAAGAGTACAAATTTAAAACGGCGAGCAAAAGTACCAATAGGTGATTTTGTGAGAAGAATGGGTATTGTGTTCATATAGGGTGGTGTTGAGTATTGTAGAAAATGTTTTTGTGACCTGAGGAACACGTTTTGAGTGTTTTTGAAAGTTAAAATTCAGATTTATTAACTCCAGACCAGTGATTTCTCTGATATTCAGCCCAGGTTTTACTTCCTTTAAACTGCTAGAAATAAAGTCCATGGAGGGAGGTTAGGTACAAAGCAGTTAGGTTTACCTAGGGTACCAGCCCTGACTGGAAAAATTAAGAGGTGAATTTTAAGAGTTGCTCGTGTTAAAAGACTCATATCTGCGAGTATAGGGCCCAGCATGAGCAACTCTTATTTTAAAACTGACAAATTATATTCATATATGCACCTGCGTGCGCAACAGAATATGCGAAAAAAAGGAGCAGATTTAGGGCCCAGCAGGGTTGTTCTGGGGTGGGGCCATCATTTGCACTCAAAAATCCCGATATTAAATCCAGTGAATGCAGCGCGTGTCAGGCTGGTACCTGCGGATATTTACTTCAGGTGTAAGTCAGAATAAAACTCTTTATAGCCAAAAACTGATTGGGTGAGGGGTCTGTATAAACTGGGGGGAAGTGCAGGCTGAAGAATCAGAAGGGTCTTGTTGAGCTAGAGATAGACTGGGAAAACTGGTGGACTAAAGTGTCAAACTGGTAATTTCCTTCATGCACGCAGGTTATAAAATGTGCTCACTTGTATGTGTAAAAGTCGACAAGCCCTAGGGAAAGATACGTTGATAACGTTTCCTTGCATAACAGCTTAAAATTAGGAGCACACATATGTGCGCTAGGCTTATTTTAAATAGTATGCGTTCACTTGCGTAGATGATTTAAAATTCTGGTGTACGTGAGCTTGTGGCTACATAAATGCTTATGTGGAGACATGCGTGCTTGTTTTAAATTTACTGTCCTTGCATTTAAAATAAACAAAGGATTCAACATAGTAATTCTTCACAGAGGGCAGCAAAAGATCTATTACCAGCCTTGGTTGAAGTATGAGTGAGAGCAGAGGAAGGGAAGGGGAAGGGAAGGGAATGTGAGATGTGCGTGAGAGGGGAAAGAGAGGAAGGGAAAGGGAGGTGAGTCTGTTGAAGGAGAAGGGGGAGTGAGTGGGTGGGAGGGAGGGAAGGGAAGTGAGTGGAAGGGAAGAGGAGGTTAAGTGGGTCAGAGGGGAAGGAAGAGTGAGTGGGTGGGAGGAAAGGGAGGTGACTAGGTAGGAGGGAAGGGAAGGTGAGAGGGAAAGTTTAAGGAGGGTGTGAGTGAGAGGGCAAGATGGGAAAGAGAAAGGTTAAGTAAGATAGGAAGGCAGGAAAGGAGGAATGGGAATGGGAAAGGAAGGAAAACAAAAGGAGGTATGAGTGAGATGGAAGAGAGGGTGAGAAAAGGGGAAAAAGGAGGGAAGTAGTGAGAGAGCAAGGCCTTATAGGTAGGGGGGGGGGGGGTGAGTGGAAGATTGTGCACCATATGAGAACCTCCAACATTATTCCCATTTCTCCAGAGGGACGATGCTGAGGAACAGTGGGAGGCAGGAGTTAGTGTTCCAGCCAGCTTCCTAGAAATCTTATCACTGACACTTTATCTGCCACACCTCTGGCAACCCTGACCGCCCCCCCCCCCCCCCCCTTCTCCAGAGTCCAAGAGACTGTCACTCAGTAAAACTGCAAGGGGGACTCCCATCCCCATCCCTCTTGGTGATTTGACCTACCCTGTGCAACACTTTGGGGGGGGGGGGGGGGGGGGCGCCATCTCATCCCTCAGCTCTGGCAGCAAATTGCCTTGATTCGCTCTTGCATGTTTTTCCCCACATTGATGGGAAATATCCAACAGAAATAAACCTAAATGAGCTATTTTGATTGTTCTTGGAATATATATAAACCTAAACAAAGATATGGAGCAGATCCATGAATCTTCTGACCTGAAGTGAATCATATAACAAGCTAAAGTTTAGAATCAAATTAACAGCCTTACAGGCTGCGATCAGAACTGCTAACTCCAAGTCCTGCAATCTTCCTTCCCTAAGCATTGAGAATTTATTTTATTTTGTCATTATGTAGGCATGTATGCTTGGAGAAGGAATATTATGAACCCCTCTTCCCCCCGTAACAAACCAGGACTGTCTCAACATGCCATTTAGGACTTGGCATCAGTTAGTGGGGCAGTATGATTGTTTTTTTTTAACCTTGTTATAAAATTGAATGGCACTATTGCTACAAGCCAACTAGTTTATTGCACTGCCAGTCTAAACTACAGACATGCAGTCTGCATAGAGGTTGTGTGTGCTCCTAATCCAACAATCTTGATGACAAGATTGTGCAAAATTAAGAGACCTTTCCTTCAGAAAGATCTTCTGTGGTTAGAGGCAGCATATGTAGGAGATGTAGGCTGTAACAAAATTGCTGTCTGCCCTGGGAAATGCTATTAAGGCGAAAGCAGTCATGGCTCCATGCAAGCATATCCTCTAATTACTGCAAAAACCTGTGTAGAGTCTTCATGTTAATCAGTCTCTCAGAGACCTCAGATTTAGGTGGTTAGTGCAGATTTATGGAATTTTTTTTTTCTTTTTCCTATTATTAAAGCTGATATTTCACAAGGAAAAATAAACTATCTCCAGACATCTGTTAAAATGTAAAGTTTCTGCCATGAAAGCAAACCATAGGGTTATTCACAGAATAATCCTTAGATGACCAAAAACAAGGAAGAAGAAACAATATATTAAGGAAGGGCATAAATAGAACAAAAAAAAGAAAAAGCTTTTAAATATTAATAGACTCAACAGGTGGCCTACAGGATCCGGAGGTTATGGTGTAATGAAGTTTAAGTGTTTGTTGTTATTACAGAAAAAAAAACACTGTATGAAACTGTGTGGCAGGACTGTACATAATTATAAAACTGCAAAACAAAAAAAAGTTGGATTAACAATAAGCAGAAGCTGTCCACATCAGTGGCATTATTAGAAAAAAAAAGTTTATTAGATGGAAGAGGATCATAGACAGAAGATTCACAGAAGGAATCTGCTTGATTTTATTTATTTATTTATTGGTTTTATATACCATCGTTCAGTATTCTATCACAACATTAAAAGAAAACATATTATACAAGCAAAAAATAAAATTATAAAACCAACACATAATACAAGAAATATAAAATTATAAATACCAAAAATTAAAATCAAATACAATATGACCAAATAAAATTATTAATATAACTTAATATAATTAAAAAGAGATAAAACAGACATAAAAAGGGACAAAGTAAGAACTCAGTGGTGTTATAGCTTTCTATGATTAATGCTTGCCTTCTAGTTATTAGATCATCTCTGTGTCTATGATGTTATTTCATTCCTGCTCTTGTTCCTGGTATGCCTACGTAAATAACCATGTCTTTATTTTTTTTTTAAAGGTTTAAATGACTTTGTAATCGTAATTCAGTTGGTAATGAGTTCCATATTTTAGGGCCCACAATCGATATTGCTCTGGATCTCAAATCGCTCAAGTGTGCAGTACGTATTGAAGGGACCGTTAATAATTCCTTGTTTGACGATCTAAGGTTATGTTTAGGCATATGTAAATGAATTGCTGCATTCAATCATTCTGTCTGTTCTCCGAATATTGCTTGGTGTATCAGGCAAAGTACTTTGTAAGTGATTCGATATTTAACAGGTAACCAATGCAGTGAGATTAGGATTGGAGTAATATGGTCAAATTTTTTTGCCCCGATAGTATTTTTGCAGCCGCGTTTTGAAGTATTTGTAATGGTTGTAGTGTATTATTTGGGAGTCCAAGTAATAATGAGTTGCAGTAGTCAATATGAGAAGATATTAAAAGCTGCAATACTTTATGAAAATCATTTTGATTTAAAAGTGGTTTCAGTCGCCTTAAGGTAAGTAGTTTAAAATATCCTTCTCTTAATTTTGTATTAACGTGTTTTTTTAAATTTAGCTCGCTGTCGATAATAATGCCTAAGTCTCTTGCATCGGTAGTCAGTTTAATGTAGTAATCACCTTTTAGTCAAGCTACTCTATGATTCAGTATAGTGTTGTCAATCTAACCCTATCTGATCATGAGATAACAGTCCAGTCATGGTGTTGCAATTCCCATCCCAATGCACTACAGCCCTGTTGCAGAAAGCAAAGGATCTAGGAGTGATAATGGACGAGTCATTGTTTCACTTCCCACATATCCTGTTTTACTCAGAGACTCTTTTTTAGACTAAGGAAAATTAGGAGGCTCAGATCAGTTCTTGATTTTGCAGTTTTTAGGATGATTATGAGGGCTATGGTTTGTCCTTTGTTTGACTACTGCAATGCCTTATTGGTAGGCCTCCCAAAGAAGGATATTTATCAGTTGCAAGTAGTTCAAAATATAGCAGCTCAGCTGATTTATCGTTACCCAGAAGAATGAGTGCTACACTATTATTTCAGCAATTACACTGGCTGCCAATAGAAAAGCGAGGTCAGCTTAAAATCCTGTCTGTGATATTCAAGGCGATACATGGGTTTGGGCCAAGTATTTCCAGAAAGGGGCGAGACGTGATATCACAATTCATAACTTGCGTTCTCAGAATGATATTCTTTGTGTGGTTCCCTTCAGAAAGGAAGTGAGAAAGATGGTTTATAGGAGGAGAATGTTTGTAACATGGGGACCAGAGTTGTAGAGCTCAGTACCATAGGAAATAAGATTGGAAACAAATTACTTATCTTTTAGAAAAATAATAAAAGCTTGGTTATTTCAACCCATGAGATTTATAGATCTTGTAATTATTTTTATGTTTATCAGTGAGCTATGCAGTTTTGGACTGGTTTTATGCAATTTTAAGTTGATGTATTTTAAACATTATTGTATTTTGTTACATTGTTTTATTCCTTTTTAGATTGTTATACACCACTCTGACCAGACCTGTTCTGATTTAGTGGTCTAAAAGAATTGACAAATAAATATACATGCGCATTGTTATGAATCAGAAAGTGGACCCCTGTTCCGAGGTAGAGTCAGCACTACCAAAAGGGAGTCAACCCTCTTCGGTCTCTACCATCGGATGGCAAGGCCTGATGATGTAGACGTTGAATGAAGACTTTACCCTGGAAGCTCGTGATCCCCCCAGGAGGAGCCCGTAGGGACCCAGCCGCTGGGACTTAGGAGATTCCCTGGAGACTGAAGATAGTCTGGATGCAGGCGCCTCCTGCAGGACGAAGATCAGAGCAAATCCAGGCACACAGGTAACCAAGCACAGAGCCTCAATACCAAGATCTGATATTCAGACCTTGCCTTAAATACAGGAACTAGAGGGAGGAGTCCAGGGGGGAGCCATGACAATTTCCTGTCATGGCTCCTTTAAATATTCTCTTCAGCCACGTGTGCGGCTCTTAGCAGAGGCAGAGGTGGAGGAGTCAACCCGGCCGAGAGGAACCATGTGGCCGGGCTTGGCAGCGGCAGCGAAGAAAGCAAAAGAGAAGGCTGCCTGCCACAGCAGGAGCCTCTGACAAGTCCGAAACCTCGGGTAAGTATTAGTGTCGTCCGACCCTGGTCGTGGCCCGCTGCAGCCGGCGGCCATGACACTCGGCCCCAGAGTCGGACCACCGCAGCCGGCGGTCCTAACACGTATATTATAAAATAGCTGTATCCGTGGGCACGAGCCAGCAAGCATGCACAGATGTGCACCCGTGTGCCTGTTTAAAAGTTACTGTCCCTGCCTTTATTCAGTTCTCTTACTCATGGTACATTCAATCATAGCTCTCACTTCAATCAGTTCTTGCAGAGTGGCAGGGGCATAAAATAAGTCATCCCTACTAGCTATTCTCTGTGAGCTCTGATAGATCACTTTACTACCTTTGGGCAACCTGTTCTGGTAATATGAAAACTCACTTTCAAGATCTTCAGTATTGTCTGGGGGTCTAACTTGCTCATTTGCACCAACCCTCTCTCCAAGCACTAGTGATTTGGCTGGTGAAGCAGAACTCTTTCTCATACAGTGGGGCTTTTGGGGATGCATTTCATCCCCGTACAGTCTACAAGAGGATCTTGTGGGTTGAGTGATGCATAAAGGGACAGACAATCCTCCTTCTCCTGCTGAATACCTCCTGAAAAGAGAGAAATCTTTCTAGTAAAGTTATCAACATTCTCATAATGGCTTATTGATTCTATTCATTAATGGCCTAAGAAAGTTATTGGCTTTTAGGTTTTTGAGCTTGACACTGAACAACCTGGGGCTCTTCACACTGCTAACATTTGTGTTGTGCGCCTCTGCCCCACAGTTCTATTCCTGTGATAACAATCCAATATTTTTTTGACTTCTATTGTCCATCTTTCTATTGGTTTAGAACAAAAAGCTGTAAGAACACTATCCAGATAGGGGTAGATTTTCAGAGCCCTGCTCGCCTAAATCCGCCCAAAACCGGGCGGATTTAGGCGAGCAGGGCCCTGCGCGCCGGGAAGCCTATTTTATATGGGGTAGATTTTCAGAGCCCTGCTCGCCTAAATCCGCCCAAAACCGGGCGGATTTAGGCGAGCAGGGCCCTGCGCGCCGGGAAGCCTATTTTACATAGGCCTCCCGGCGCGCGCAGAGCCCCGGGACTCGCGTAAGTCCCGGGGTTCTCGGAGGGGGGCGTGTCGGGGGCGTGTCGGTGGGCGGGGCCCGGTCGTCGCGGCGTTCCGGGGGCGTGTCGGCAGCGTTTTGGGGGCGGGTACGGGGCGTGGCTACGGCCCGGGGGCGTGGCCGCGCCCTCCGTACCCGCCCCCAGGTCGCGGCCCGGCGCGCAGCAGGCCCGCTGGCGCGCGGGGATTTACGTCTCCCTCCGGGAGGCGTAAATCCCCCGACAAAAGGTAAGGGTGGGGTGTAGACAGGGCCGGGCGGGTGGGTTAGGTAGGGGAAGGGAGGGGAGGTGAGGGGAGGGCAAAGGAAAGTTCCCTCCAAGGCCGCTCCGATTTCGGAGCGGCCTTGGAGGGAACGGGGGGAGGCAGCGCGGCTCGGCGCGCGCAGGCTATACAAAATCGATAGCCTTGCGCGCGCCGATCCAGGATTTTAGTGGATACGCGCGGCTCCGTGCGTATCTACTAAAATCCAGCGTACTTTTGCTTGAGTCTGATGCGCAAGCAAAAGTAGGCTGATCGCGCTTCTTTTAAAATCTACCCCTATAGGCCTCCCGGCGCGCGCAGAGCCCCGGGACTCGCGTAAGTCCCGGGGTTCTCGGAGGGGGGCGTGTCGGGGGCGTGTCGAGGGGCGGGCCCGGTCGTCGCGGCGTTCCGGGGGCGTGTCGGCAGCGTTTTGGGGGCGGGTATGGGGCGTGGCTACGGCCCGGGGGCGTGGCCGCGCCCTCCGTACCCGCCCCCAGGTCGCGGCCCGGCGCGCAGCAGGCCCGCTGGCGCGCGGGGATTTACGTCTCCCTCCGGGAGGCGTAAATCCCCCGACAAAGGTAAGGGGGGGGGTGTAGACAGGGCCGGGTGGGTGGGTTAGGTAGGGGAAGGGAGGGGAAGGTGAGGGGAGGGCAAAGGAAAGTTCCCTCCGAGGCCGCTCCGATTTCGGAGCGGCCTTGGAGGGAACGGGGGGGAGGCAGCGCGGCTCGGCGCGCGCAGGCTATACAAAATCGATAGCCTTGCGCGCGCCGATCCAGGATTTTAGTGGATACGCGCGGCTCCGCGCGTATCTACTAAAATCCAGCGTACTTTTGTTTGCGCCTGGAGCGCAAACAAAAGTAGGCTATTCGCGCTCGTCTGAAAATCTACCCCATAATGTTCTACACATATTATAGCTACTTGAAAGTCTTGTCCTCTACTCTCTTTCTTCTTCACTGCAAGCATTTATTTATTTATTTATTTATTTATTTATTTAAGTTTTTTCTATACCGGCATTCGTGAGAGTATCACATCATGCCGGTTTACAATAAACAGGGGGAGTGATAAAAGTTACAGTGAACGAAATAAATAACATGTGCTGAACGAAAACAGTTACAGTTACAATAAAACAGGGAAAAGTACAACTGGGAGCAGAGAAAAGTGATAGTAAATTTAACAGAATGTATTAACCGAAATTTGACGGGGTACATTTACAGAGTTTATGGTATTAGGACATGTCCATTTGGTATTTTGTAGTTTTTGCGTAAGGGTGGAGACTGGAAGTTATAGTTTTCTGCATAAGGGTAGTGATTGGAAGTTGGTTAGAGGTAGTTAAGATTTATTCCGAGTCTGGGAAGGCTTTTTTAAATAGCCACGTTTTATTTATTTTATTTATTTAACATTTTTCTATACCGAACTTCATGACAAGATTCATATCAGACCGGTTTACATGGAACTTAAGGACTAACTATACATAACTAAACATAACTATATAACAGGAAGGCCAAAGCGCAGTTACATATAACAAGGAGATAGAACTTGGGGGCTAGAGTAGCCAGGAAATAAAAGGACAGTAACGAACTAGAAGTTGAGGAAATAAAGGTTGAGGAAATAAATAGAATCAAAATAAGGTTTTGAGTCTTTTCCTGAAAGTTGGGAGGCAAGGTTCCTGCCGCAGCTCCGGTGGGATGGAGTTCCAAAGAGGAGGTCCTGCTGTGGAGAATGCCCTGTCTCTGAGGGTTATATGATGGGAGGTTTTGGAGTGAGGTACCTGTAGAAATTCCTTATAGTACTCTCTTATGGGTCTGGAGGATGTATGTTTTTTGAAAGGGATTTGTAGGTTGAGCGGGACGTATTGTTGGATAGCTTTGTATATTATGGTGATGGATTTATATAAGATTCTATAATGAATCAGCAGCCAGTGTAGGTCTTTGAGGATTGGGGAAATGTGATCTCTTCTCCGTGTATTTGTCAATATTCTGGCTGCCGTGTTTTGAACCATCTGAAGGGGTTTAGTATGCGATGATGGGAGACCTAATAATAAAGAGTTGCAATAGTCTAACTTAGAGAAGATTATTGCTTGTAAGATTGTTCTGTAGTCATGATTGTGGTACAGTGGTTTTATTCTTTTTAGGACATGCAGTTTATGAAAGCAGTCCTTGGTGGTTTGGTTTATAAAAGCTTTTAGGTTTAGCCGATTATCAATGATCGCTCCTAGATCTCTCACTTGGGCTGTTTGTAAGTTTGCTGAAGGATTTGTAGTGATGTTGCCGTTCTCCGTGGATATGAGAAGGAGTTCCTTTTTTGAAGAATTTAGGATTAAATTCAGATTGGAGAGGAGAGAGTTGATTTTTCGAAGGCATGTTTCCCATAGATCTAGGGTTTTTTTGATGGGGATCACAATCTGGACGTCGTCAGCGTATAAATAGTATTTTAAGTTCAGTTTGGTTAGTAACTGGCAGAGAGGGAGAAGGTAAATGTTAAAGAGTGTAGGTGAGAGGGATGAGCCTTGCAGAACTCCTAGAGATGAAGGGTAGCGCTTAGATTCTTTGTTGTGTATTTTGACCTTGTAGCCTCTATTTCTTAGGAATGTATTGAACCAGGCCAATGCTGTGCCTGTTATGCCGATGTTCGATAGCTGGTTTAGGAGCATAGCGTGGTTAACAGTGTCAAAAGCGGCTGAGAGGTCCAAGAGGATCAATAAATAGGCCTGACCGTTGTCGAGGCCCATGATGATGTAGTCTGTCAAGGAAATAAGAAGTGATTCGGTGCTTAATGATTTCCTGAAACCATATTGAGAGGGGAAAAGAATTTTGTGATCCTCAAGGTAGTCTGATAATTTAGTATTAACTAGTTTTTCCATGACCTTGGCTATGAAAGGGAGGTTGGAGATTGGGCGAAAGTTGGTGGGGTCTTCTGGATCTAGGTTTGGTTTTTTCAGGAGCAGTTTGATGGAAGCTATTTTAAGGTCGTCTGGATAGATTCCTTGGGATAGAGAGCAGTTGATAATGTCTGCCAGAGCTTTGGAGATGGTGTCTGGAATAAGAAGAAGTAGTTTGGACGGGATATGGTCAAAAGGGTGAGACGAGGGTTTCATTTTTTTCAGTACTCTTAGGATCTCTGAAGTTGTGATAGGTTCGAACGAGTTGAGAGAGATGTTTTTGATAGGGTGGAGATAGGTATTGGAAGGAGAAGAGGTATTGGGCGTCAACTTTGTTAGAAGGTTAGTGATTTTGTTGCTGAAGAAGAAGGCCAGCTCCTCTGCTTTTTCTTGAGCTTGGTTGAGCGGTATGTCCGGTAAGTGGATTTGAGTTAGGTTGGAGACGTAGGCAAACAGGGCTTTAGCGTCAAAAATCATGTGATGGATCTTATGAGCATTATGAGCATTCATCAGCTAGATCCACGGTCTTATTTAAATGAAATCAATAATCCCAATTGCTCTCCCCTTGTCATTGCAGGGTGCTATAAAAATCAGCTAAGGGTGTTTTTAAAATTTTTATTTATCTATTTTCCTAAAATGTATACAAGCATTAAGCGCTTTACAAAAATTATAGGTTAATGACCACTTCCATATTCCATAGAAGAAAAATGTACAGAAAGAATCATAAAGGTATTAAATGACAAAATTCACAAAAGAGGGAGAACAGAAGCTCATACCAAATAATCGCAAATAATAGTCTTAAAGAATACACTGATCATAAAGCACATTCATATAAACCAATCTTGTAGTCACAAACCTCAGAAGTTGATGTGGAAGGCTGAACAACCTTAACATCTAAAAGAGCTTTCAATTGACTAGGTTCAAAAAAAGTATGATTGTGACCAAAAATGTTTACCATACAATTTGCTGGGTATCTAAGAGAAAAACTATATCCCAATCGCCACCCATAGCATCCCTAGCCTGGGTTTGTGTACAAACATCTGGGAATACCTAGACTTTCTGGCCCATGAAAGAATACTTGCTATTACAGGGAAAAAAAACAAATCTCATAATGAGATTCTTTTCTAACTCAGAGAAACAGGTAATCACTGTTGTAGCCCTATCTTGTATAGCATCAGAAGACTGTTCAATGAAATTTGTAAGATTAAGGCTACCCGACCTAGGAGAGGGAATTCCTCACCCCCAACATCTTGTTTGGCCTTAAAAGGCAAATAATAAGCCTTAACCAAGGAAGGAAAAGATTCTGCTGCAATTCCTAGGCCCTCTTTCATATATTTCTTAACCAAATCAAAAGAAGAGAGAAGGGGAACTTTAAGAGAGTTGAGAATAGGTAAATTAAGCAAACGAGATCTCTTCTTAAAAATTTCAAAATGCCTGTGAATCATAGCACTATCTTTTACCATAGTAACTTAAAATTCTTGAAGATGAGAATTTTGAGATGCCAAGGTTTGGGATTTTTTCACCATGCTTAATAGAAACAGTTCATACCACAGCAAGCTGACCTTATCAAGTCCACAGAGAAATTAATATCGTCTAATCTTTTAGTTAACTGTTTTTTCTAAGAAAATAATAACCTTCCAGACATCCTTGAGAGTAATTGTGGCAGGACTCTCAAAGCTGGACTTCCAAGAATCTTCAGATTGATGAATATTAGAAGATGAAAAGCTGTACTGGGTAAAAAACAAGCCCCACTTGCAGTTGATACATTTGATCCAAGACTGCTCCTCAATTCAACAGCAAAGGAGGAGGAGGACAATCGCTGGGGCTCAGCATAGCATCAAGTTCTGGCAGGCCCACAGCTATCTGCTTAGCTGGGTCTGCACCAAGGAGTGGACCCAACTGTTGCTGCTCCATCACACCAAAAACTTGCAGCAAAGTTAATTAAGAAGAGTGAGAGGGAGAGTTAAAAGAATGAAGCTGCCCGATGGCAAAAAAACAAAAGAGAAAGAGAAAGAAAGAAAAAAGTGCCCAGAGGCTAGTAGCGGCGCACAGCAGAGCGCCTCCTCTTATGTCAGGAGTAGGCTGCTCCCACTGGCATCGCACTGCGGAGAGGGCCTCCCGCTGCTCATAATATTACAGGGATTTCACAGGGAGCAAGAAGGAAGCTCTCCTTCCTCCCCTAAGGATATTATGGCTGAAATCACCTCCCCAAAATGTTTTTTCAAAAATTAGATAGAAGTTCCCATTTTAAAAATTGCTAGGCTGGACATTACAAGAAACCGTGCTTTTTTAATTGCCAGACCAAAACTCTGGAATGTGATCCCTGAAGCTTTACGAGTGACCTCTGACCTTCAGGAATTTATAAGGAACTTAAAAACAAAAGGCAGTAGATCTTTTTTGTTCGCGCACCAGGCGCGAACAAAAGTACGCTGGATTTTATAAGATACGCGCGTAGCCGCGCGTATCTTATAAAATCCGGGGTCGGCGCGCGCAAGGGGGTGCACATTTGTGCAACCTGCGCATGCCGAGCCCAGCGCGCACTGCCTGTTCCCTCCGAGGCCGCTCCGATTTCGGAGCGGCCTCGGAGGGAACTTTCCTTCGCCCTCCCCCCACCTTCCCCTCCCTTCCCCTACCTAACCCACCCCTCCGGCCCTATCTAACCCCCCCTAACTTTGCGCGCGCCAGCCGGCAGCCCCGCTCCGTCCTCCGGTCCCGGGGGCTGGTCCGGAGGCCTCGACCACGCCCCCGGGCCTGCCCCCGAAACGCTGCGTCGTTTCGGGAACGCCCCCGGACATGCCCCCTCCCGCCCCTTTTCGAAAGCCCGGGGACTTACGCGCGTCCCGGGGCGTTACGCACGCCGGCGGCCTATGCAAAACGAGGGCCCTGCCCGCGTAAATCCGGAAGGATTTACGCGCGCAGGTCTTTTAAAATCCGCCCCTTTGTGTTTAAACAGGATTTTAATACCTAAAACCTCCTCTTGATGCTCAGTCTCCTCGCATATTCTGCCTCACTTTTCTCTTGTTACTATTGTACTTTCTCCATCTAGCATGCAAATATACAATTTGTCAATGCAGAATTTTTTACTTTGTTGGTCATGAATGTTATATTTTGTTTTAATTATGAATCTTTTTATATTGTAAACTGCATCAGGCAAATTTTCTAGAGTGTGGAGTCTAAACCTTTTAAATAAATAAATAAATCCCTGGGCACATCAACCAATGGGTTGTTTTATATACCAGTTTTAACAAGATATTTTTCCTTTCCCATCAGTCTATCCATGAACTCCCATTCCAGGTCTTGTACTCTCTAACTCTTCTTTTCTAGATAGGCTTGTATAAATTAAATATTCCAAAACAATAAGAAAGGTATAGGTAACTCCAATCCTGGAGTGCTACAAATACAGTATGTCTGGTTTTCAGGATATCTGCAATGAATATGTATGAGGAATATTTCCATGAACTGCCTCCCCTGTACGCAATTATATCTTGTGCATATTCACTGTATATATCCTGAAACCCAGACTTCTTTGTGGCACTCCAGGACCTGAACTACCTACCCTTGCAATAGTATGAGGATCATCATCCTGTTGTTTTGAAATATTGCATAATGTCTTTTTTTAAACATTTATTTATATGCTGCAACCACAAATACAATGACATTGTCTTACACAGATCAAAAAAAGATTTAAAAACAAAAGAGCAAGTGGGTCCATCTCTTTCTTGTAGTGTGAAAAAGTAGCCTAGTGGTTAGAGCAGTGGGCTACAAACTTGGACCTAGATTCATCATTTTGCTATAAATTTCACATGAATAGTGCCCATAATTTAAAAAAGGGGTGTGGTTAGGATAATTTTTGAGTTACTGCAATGTATCCTATTTTTAGCATCTAGGCAGAGAGTGCATCAAGCTAGGGCGAGACTACAATGTAGAAATCTCATCTTTGTGTACCTTTCCTGATTCCAAATCACATCAAATGTTCACTGATGTGTACTGTGCTGTTTGTACCTCTGACTGTACATGTAAAACTAGCCCCCAAATCCTAGACTACCAGCAAAACCTTACCTCGAATTACTTATTATTTATTTATTTATTGTATTTTAGCTATGCTTCCACAATTTTTAGCATTATAAACATATATTTTTATTATATAGTACTTTTAGTCTAATTTTAACAGCTATTAATAATGTTATATTTCCTTCTTTATATTTTAGCTGTTATTACTCTTTTATATTATTATTGTATTTCTTTGACTTTTAAATGATTGTACACCGTTGTGAAGGTTTTTACTGATGTGACGGTATAAAAAACCAAATAAACCATAAACCATAAACAAGTTGACCCTCCTAAAGTGGTATAAATAGATGACAAATATGGGTGCCACCCCAGAGGTTCTCTCTCTCAAAACAGGCATATTGCACAGCTTAATGCCAGGAAAAAAATACCCCTCATTTTCATAAACTCCTCCCCTTTGACTAAATTTTCAAAATTTGCATATGTATCTCACGATGTGAAAAATAACGCATGCATTATGGTATTATCACATTTTGATGAATGACCCTACTGCCACTCATAATGACCTTGGGCAAATAACTTCTTCCTCCATTGACTCAGGTACAAACGTAGGGGGGTCACTTACTAGGCCACAATATTTTATCATGGGGGTATTTCCACGGTTTATTTCCTTTCTCACGAAAAACTATCACAGCGGCTCCCTGCGATATTTTCTCGCAGAAAAACTCTGCAAGGAAAAGGGAAAAATTTGTGATGGTGGGCCCTTCGCACGGGGCCGCCAATGTCTTAAAGGGCTACCAGCAGCCCAAAACAATCCCTCCCCCCCCCAAACATGTAAAATTTACCCAGAGGGTCCAAGAAGACCCACGCCCTACTGCCTGTAGAAGTGACCCAAAGATATAAAAATGTAAAAAATTGTTTTGTAAATTACGCAGAGACACCCCATCCGCCTTCCCAAACTCCTCTCCTTGAATCAAAGTCACTCGCCTCCTTGGTGAACTCCCCCTGATTCAGTACCTACCAGTTATGCCACCCCCACCCTAGCCCATCCTCCAGAACCCTCCAATATCTTAGATTATGCCCCTGGTGGTCTAGACTTACATTTATACAGTTATACATTTATACATTTTACATTTATACATTTCTGAAATATTAAATGTTTATTTATGAAACATTATATATGGACCAATAAACTTTTCTGCACTTATTCTTTGTGTATTATTGATGCTGAGTGCAGTAACAGTTCTCCTTTGTTTGTCCTGGTAGTCTAGTGGCCATCTCTGGAGTCTAGTCGGGCCTCGAGCATCCCCTAGGTTTTAGGACAGTCATTGCTGTTTTACAAAGTAGCACCAACCAGCCTTTGGCCCCTATCACATGATCCACTTTGAAGTGGCTGAAAAGCACACGTTATAAAATAGCCTGGCCATGCGCACATGGGTGCCAAATTTTAAGTGGGCGCGCACATGTGCACACAAATCCCACTTCAACTGTTTAAATCAGGGAATTTTAAAATGGGCACGTACCGACACCATTCCCAGTTTTACCAGTTCATCTCCAGTTCATACAGTTAAGGGATAGTTCCTCCAACCCCTCTGGTTTGATCGCCTTCACTCCCCCCAGTTAGCCCGGACCCTTAAAACCCCACAGATCTGCCTAGTTTTCATTACATTTTAACTTACATGGCACTCATAGCAGAAGTAAAATTACGCAGCAGGGGGCCTTGGAGCATGCCGGGGTCATGTCAGTATTTATGCGCACATCTTTGTTTCACGGCCCAAAACACACATGCCTTGCTCAGACCACACCCACACCTCACCCCTTTTTGAAAACTTCTGAGATGTACTCGCTGAGGGAGATATCCACGTGTCTCAGCGGCTTTTAAAATCTGCTCAGTCTGCACAAGCCCAACTTCTTCATGCATCCCCTAATTAAGGCGCATGTTGGGCTTTTAAAATTCACCTCACAATGGGGTAGATTTTCAAAAAACGCGAATAGGCGTACTTTTGCTGGCGCATCAGGCGCCAGCAAAAGTACGCTGGATTTTAGTAGATACGCGCAGAGCCGCGCGTATCCACTAAAATCCTGGATCGGCGCGCGCAAGGCTATGAATTCTGTATAGCCGGTGCGCGCCGAGCCACGCAGCCTCCCCCCATTCCCTCCAAGGCCGCTCCGAAATCGGAGCGGCCTTGGAGGGAATCCTCTAACGCCCTCCCCTCACCTTCCCCTTCCTTCCTCTACCTAACCCACCCGCCCGGCCCTGTCTACACCCCCCCCTTACCTTTCTCCGGGGATTTACGCCTCCCGGAGGGAGAAGTAAATCCCCGCGCGCCAGCGGGCCTGTTGCGCGCCGGGACGCGACCTGGGGGCGGGTACGAAGGGCGCGGCCACGCCCCCGGACCGCCCTGGGTCGTAGCCACGCCCCCGTACCCGCCCCCAAAACGCTGCCGACACGCCCCCTAAACACCACGACGACCGGGCCCGCCCCCCGACACGCCCCCCTTGGAGAACCCCGGGACTTACACGAGTCCCGGGGCTCTGCGCGCGCCGGTAGGCCTATGTAAAATAGGCTCACCGGCGCGCAGGGCCCTGCTCGCCTAAATCCGCCCGGTTTTGGGCGGATTTAGGCGAGCAGGGCTCTGAAAATCCACCCCAATGTCTGGCCTGCACATAAGCACAGAAATGTTTGGTTAGGGATTTTGAAATCAGTTTTTAATTGTTCAAAAAAGTTCGTTGTATCTTGAGCTATACAATAAAGATCTGAAATCTTTTATTCCCAGCCCTTGCCACACATGACAAAACACTATTATGCATTCCAAGGAGAAATAATAAATCCCAATTTATGGCAGAAATCCAGATATCATGCATAAAAATACCCCATCAGTGACATAAATGTATACAAGCTTGTTTAATTGTACTTAATGAAAGATATGATTTTAAAAGAGGTGGCATTTTTGACTCAGGTAAATGCAATATTCCCCGTGGTGAGGCTGATAATCATCGCCGTATGCTCATAATTCAGGGGTGGTCTTGGGCGGGTGGGAAGCATTTTGGGATGGGCCAGAGTTAGCCACATAAGTTATTCAGAGTTAGCCGCATAACTAATGTGGCTATCTCTGGTCGGCACATAGGGCTATCCCAAAGTTAGCCAGTTAGACGTAGCCAGCTAACTTTAAGATAGCTGGGGATATTTAATGGTGCAGCAACGCCACTGAATATCCCTGATGAGTTAACTGGATAGCTGAATATCAGCCCTACAATGTTACTAAATTAGGAGTGCAAAATTTAATTTCATCTATGAATCATTCCCAATCAAAACATAATTGACATGCTGCATTGTAAAATTGAAACTCCAGCTGGATTAGGGCCTCCATAAGATTTTGCATTCATCAAGGTTTCATAACTGAACCATCTAGCTTTAGCTTTCCATAGAAAACTTGAAAGTAATGATTTTAACTTAATCACATCCCTATGTAAAAGCCAGCATGGCAGCATCTGCAATCTGTACAACACCATTTTGAACAAAGCGCTTCTCCCAAAGAGAAAAAGTGAGAGTTCCTTCCATACTTGTAATTACTCTTGGAAGCTATCAATTACAATTGTTATATTGAATTTATATAAATCAAGGACAGTTCTATCATGAGGCAGGGTAAGGCCCCAGTGACAAAAGATGAAACTCGACAGGGCCGTCTGAAATTGAAAAGGTCGATAAGAAAGGGGGAGACCTTGAGTGCGTGTGAGAAAGAGGGAGAGAGAGCCATTGGGGCAGATTTTAAATGTTACGCGCGCGGGGTACATTTGTGCCTGCTACCCGGCACGCACAAATGTACACTCAATTTTATAACATGCACACGCTGCCGTGCGCATGTTATAAAATCCAGGGTCCGCGCACGCAAGGAGGTGCACACTTGTGCACCTTGCACGTGCTGAGCCCAAGGGGAGCCCCGATGGCTTTCCCCGTTCCCTCCAAGGCCGCTCCAAAATTGGAGCGGCCTTGGAGGGAACCTTTTTTTCAATCCCCCCCACCTTTCCCTCCCTTCACCTATCTAACCCACCCCCCAGCCCTAACGAAATCCCCCCCTACCTTTTTTTCAGGAGTTATGCCTGCCCGAGGCAGGCGTAACTTGCGCGCGCCGGCTGGCTGCCGGCGCTCCATGCCCCGACACAGGCTGCTGTGCTGGAGCACTCGGGACCACCCCCGGACCGCCGCCACGCCCCCTGCCCCACCCCGGACCGCCCATTTTGGAAAGCCCCAGGACATACGTGCATCCCAGGGCTTGCGCGCGCAGGGGTAGGTTTTCAGAGGTTACGTGCATATCTTATGCGCGTAACCCTTTGAAAATCTACCCCATTGAGTGTAAGAGAGCCTGTGTGTATGCTGTGTTAGGGAGAGAGAACCACTGAGCATGACAGGGTTCCTGTGTGTATGTATGTGTGTGGGGGAGAGAGTCACTGACCATAAGAAAGTGCCTATGTGAGTATGAGTGTGTGAGGGAGAGAAAACCACTGAGTGTGAAAGTCTGCCTGTGTGTGTGTGGGAAAGAACAGCACCAATTGTGAGAGAGTGCCTGTGTGCTATTGTGTGTGAGGGAGAAAGAGCCACTGAGCATGAGAGAGTGCTTATGTGTGTAAGAAAGAGAGCAAGACTGAGTGTAAGAGAACATCTGTGTTTGTGTGTGTGTGTGAGAGAGAGAGACAGTGCCTGTGTATATGTGTGAGGGAGAGAGAATCACAGAGTGTGAGAGCTTGTGCTTGTATGTGAGGAGAAGTGAGTCAGTGAATGAGCATGTGTATGTGAGGGAGTATACATCAGAATGAACATATGTGTTAGAGTGTATATGAGAGAGAAAAGAATGAACATGTGTTAGTGTGTATGTATGAGAAAGAGAGAGGATAAAGCCCTTGCACCCTCCTCCTTCCCCACTAGTCCAGGATAATCTCAGGGTGGCTGGAAATGAAAAAAGTTTCAAGGTATGGAGAGAGAAGGATTTTTATTTATCCTTCTTAGATTTAAATAATTGGATGTTATTTGATGTGTCTGCCGTTTTGAAATATTTTATCAATGTTTAGGAAATTTTTGAAAATTTGTACAGGAGCTTCTAATTATTGAATGTTATTCTATTCAGCTTTTTAAATGTATATTTTTAATACGGTTTTACTATTCTGATTGTTTTATATTTCTTTAACATATTGTTTTGAGGAATAGTGATTTTCTGCTTTTCCATTGTTGCACTGCATACAGAATCTGGCTTGTTGTGGTTTCCAGTTCAGTTTTTGTCTGCATGTGTGTATGTGTTAGTGTGTGAGAGAGACACACAGAGGAAGCACATGTGTGCATGTTAGCATGTGAGAAAAAGAGACTGAGGAAGTGCGTATATGTGAGAAAGAGAGATGGAGGAAGTGTGTGTGTGAGAGAGACAGAGAAAGTGTGTGTCTCTCTCTCACACACACACGTGCTCCCTCTCTGTCTCACCAAGCATGTGTGTGTGTGTGTGTGTGTGTGTGAGAAAGAGAGAGAAAGGGAGCATATTGTGCGAATGTGTGTGCTTGTGTGCCCCCAGTCTACTACAATCTTAGGATGACAGATATGGAGAGCGGGAGATTTTTAAAATCCTTATTAGTTTTAATTAATGGGTATTATTTGATGTATCTGCTGTTTTGAAATATTTTATTGAAGTTGAGGAAATTTTAATTATATATTCGGGGTGCCAAAGGAAGTATCTGCCCCAGGTGCCAAATACTTTAGGTACACCACTGCATTAACTGAGAATTATTTTGAATTTAATGGGGATCTTTATAAATAGCTAAAAGGTATGGCAATGAGGGCCACTTTGGCCCCAGATATTGCCTACCTATTTGATTTTGTTTTGAGGGAAAAACATGTATGTTCCTCATCCTTTTGGGCTAATTGCCTTTTATGGCTATGAATTATTGATGATGTCTTTTTGTTATTGACAGGCTCTTGAGAAAGCTTTTGGGAATTTTTCAACTATCTGAATCTTCAGAACTCTAATGGAGAAATTACTTACCTGATAATTTTGTTTTCCTTAGTGTAGACAGATGGACTCAGGACCAATGGGTATTGTGCTATTCTGCTAGCAGATGGGAGACAGAGTCAGATTTCAAAGCTGACGTCATCCTGGGTACATATACCCCTGCACTGACCTCACTTCCTCAGTATAGTCTTCAAAAAGCCAATGTGGATATATCTTTGCTTAAATAACTTGCTTAAACTTGATTCAAACTTGACTGGTTCAACTGATTTCCAAACTGGAGACCGCCAGTGCACTCAACTGATTAACGCGGACACCGAATAATTGCAGGTGTCTTGAACTAGGGGAAGGCCATGGCTTACCCGTATTTGTTTAGTCTCGAGGTTTGCCATCCAAGGTTCTCCTTTTTCTGGGGAAGCCATGGGCGGGATGCTGAGTCCATCTGTCTACACTAAGGAAAACAAAATTATCAGGTAATTAATTTCTCCATTTCCTAGCATGTAGCTAGATGGACTCAGGACCAATGGGATGTACAAAAACTAGGGATGTGAATCGTTTTTCAACGATTAAAATTATCGTCCGATAATGTTTATATCGTCTTAAATCGTTATAGAACATGATACAATAGAAATTCTAACGATTTATCGTTAAAAATCGTTAAATCGTGTTAGTGCGCACTAACTCGAGTTAGTGCGCACTAACGGGGAGTTAGTGCGCACTAACTCGATTTAGTGCGCACTAACTGAAAATGATACAAATAAACACTTTCCAGGTCACTGAAGGTCAGTTAGGAATGAATATGTGTTCCTATTGGCTGGCTGCCCTCTTATCTATTGATATTACCAAGGTTACCACTGAGGTGATGGTTGGGGGGATGGGAAATGAAACTGGAAACTAACGAACACCAACAGAAAATGAAACAAAGTGTTCACACTTCCCAGGTCAGTAAAGGTCACTTAGGAATGAATATGTATGTATGTATTCCTATTGGCTGGCTGTGCTCTTATCTATTGATGTTACCAATATGGTTGGGGGGATGTGAAATGGAAACAGTTGGAAGCTTGACAAAAAAAGTAATGTAATGATCAGCACTCACGTGACTAGAACTTGTTTGTTTATTATTTTTGTTAGCAGGCACCTGAAATGCTAGTGCATGTTGAATTTGCCAATCACTGTGCATTTTAGAAAGGTGGTCCTGGCTGGAACTGTACACAGTTCAAATATATGTAATTGATTGTTGGTAAGTGTATTTTTTAAGTAGCCACACTGGCACCAGTATGTTTACTTTTCCTCCTACTTAACTCACTAGCTCAGCTTTGTAAGAAGGGCTTCTCTGCTTGTGTGTTGTTTTTGTTTGGTGTGAGGAGAGCAGAAACATCAGATCTTTATTCAATCTACTACAGTCATCTCTTACAGTGCCCTATCCCTATTAATACCAGGAGTGTTGTGATCTTCCTGCACACAGTGCCCTAACCCTGATACCAGTCTGAGACAGCTCCCTCCCTGCATTACTAGTGAGAGGCTGGCTTCACAGACAGGGGGGAGCTGCCTGACCCTCACTCCTGACTTCCCCCATGTCCCAGCTAGTGAATGGTGTGTGGGTGAGGGGGGGGGGGAGGATGGTGAAGTCTGAGACAGCTCCCTCCCTGCATTACTAGTGAGAGGCTGGCTTCACAGACAGGGGGGAGCTGCCTGACCCTCACTCCTGACTTCCCCCATGTCCCAGCTAGTGAATGGTGTGTGGGTGAGGGGGGGGGAGGATGGTGAAGTCTGAGACAGCTCCCTCCCTGCATTACTAGTGAGAGGCTGGCTTCGCAGACAGGGGGGAGCTGCCTGACCCTCACTCCTGACTTCCCCCATGTCCCAGCTAGTGAATGGTGTGTGGGTGAGGGGGGGGGGAGGATGGTGAAGTCTGAGACAGCTCCCTCCCTGCATTACTAGTGAGAGGCTGGCTTCACAGACAGGGGGGAGCTGCCTGACCCTCACTCCTGACTTCCCCCATGTCCCAGCTAGTGAATGGTGTGTGGGTGAGGGGGGGGGGGGGAGGATGGTGAAGTCTGAGACAGCTCCCTCCCTGCATTACTAGTGAGAGGCTGGCTTCACAGACAGGGGGGAGCTGCCTGACCCTCACTCCTGACTTCCCCCATGTCCCAGCTAGTGAATGGTGTGTGGGTGAGGGGGGGGGGGAGGATGGTGAAGTCTGAGACAGCTCCCTCCCTGCATTACTAGTGAGAGGCTGGCTTCACAGACAGGGGGGAGCTGCCTGACCCTCACTCCTGACTTCCCCCATGTCCCAGCTAGTGAATGGTGTGTGGGTGAGGGGGGGGGGGGGGAGGATGGTGAAGTCTGAGACAGCTCCCTCCCTGCATTACTAGTGAGAGGCTGGCTTCGCAGACAGGGGGGAGCTGCCTGACCCTCACTCCTGACTTCCCCCATGTCCCAGCTAGTGAATGGTGTGTGGGTGAGGGGGGGGGAGGATGGTGAAGTCTGAGACAGCTCCCTCCCTGCATTACTAGTGAGAGGCTGGCTTCGCAGACAGGGGGGAGCTGCCTGACCCTCACTCCTGACTTCCCCCATGTCCCAGCTAGTGAATGGTGTGTGGGTGAGGGGGGGGGGGGAGGATGGTGAAGTCTGAGACAGCTCCCTCCCTGCATTACTAGTGAGAGGCTGGCTTCACAGACAGGGGGGAGCTGCCTGACCCTCACTCCTGACTTCCCCCATGTCCCAGCTAGTGAATGGTGTGTGGGTGAGGGGGGGGGAGGATGGTGAAGCCTGAGACAGCTCCCTCCCTGCATTACTAGTGAGAGGCTGGCTTCACAGACAGGGGGGAGCTGCCTGTCCCTCACTCCTGACTTCCCCCATGTCCCAGCTAGTGAATGGTGTGTGGGTGAGGGGGGGGGGGGGTGGATGGTGAAGTCTGAGACAGCTCCCTCCCTGCATTACTAGTGAGAGGCTGGCTTCACAGACAGGGGGGAGCTGCCTGACCCTCACTCCTGACTTCCCCCATGTCCCAGCTAGTGAATGGTGTGTGGGTAAGGGGGGGGGGGGGAGGATGGTGAAGTCTGAGACAGCTCCCTCCCTGCATTACTAGTGAGAGGCTGGCTTCACAGACAGGGGGGAGCTGCCTGACCCTCACTCCTCCGGGGTATTGTGATCTTCCTGCACACAGTGCCCTATCCCTGATACCAGGGGTGTTGTGATCTTCCTGCATGCAGTGCCCTATCCCTATTAATACCAGGAGTGTTGTGATCTTCCTGCATGCAGTGCCCTATCCCTATTAATACCAGGAGTGTTGTGATCTTCCTGCACGCAGTGCCCTATCCCTGATATCGGGATGTGTGCAAGAAGATCACAACACCCCCGGTATCAGGAATAGGGCACTGTGTGCAGGAAGATCACAACACCCCCAGTATCAGGAATAGGGCACTGTGTGCAGGAAGATCACAACACCCCTGGTATTAGGGATAGGGCACTGTGTGCAGGAAGATCACAACACTCCTGGTATTAATAGGGATAGGGCACTGTGTGCAGGAAGATCACAATACCCCTGGTATCAGGGTTAGGGCACAAGTTCTAGTCACATTGACTGATCACATTACTTGTTTTGTCAAGCTACCAACTGTTTCCATTTCCCATCCCCCATATACTGTCAGTAGGAAACTTGGTAACATGAATAAATAAGAGAGCAGCCAATAGGAATACATATTCATTCCTAAACTGACCTGAAAAGTGTCAAATTGTATCATTTTCAGTTAGTGCGCACTAACTCCCAGTTAGTGCGCACTAACTCCCGTTAGTGCGCACTAACTCGAGTTAGTGCGCACTAATCGGAAAAAACGATTTTTAACGATTTTTTAACTAAAAAATCGTGCCTAAGACGATTTTCTTGCCCTGCCACACGATTTCTATCGTTAAGACGATATGGAAAACGATTCACATCCCTAACAAAAACTACTCCCGAACAGGGTGGGAGGCTGCCCGTGGCCCACTTAGTACTGCCTTTGTGAAAGCTGTGTCCTCCCTGGCCTGAACATCCAGGCGGTAGAACAGAAGAGATCTCAGCTGGCGACAGCAGCTTGGTTTCTGCCCCGGAAACTGCCTGGTCCCTCGTAGAATGAGCCTTAACCTGTAGAGGTAAGGGCTTTCCTGCCTCTATGTAGGCTGCCTTGATTACTTCTTTGATCCAGCGGGCTATGGTCGCCTGCGATGCCGCTTCCCCTTGTTTCTTCCCGCTGTGAAGAACGAACAGATGATCCGTTTTGCGCACAGGTTCAGATCTTTCCAGGTATCGGACCAGAAGTCTGCCGACATTCAGATGGCGAAGAAAGCGTGAGTCTTCCTAGTCCTTATGATCATCTGGAGATGGTGGTGAGATGGTTTGGTTCATGTGAAACTGGGAAACCACTTTCGGTACGAAGGAGGAGAGAGTGCGCAGTTATATGGTTCCAGGCGTGAACCTAAGGAACGGTTCCCAACAGGATAGTGCCTGAAGTTTGGAGATGCGACGAGCTGAACATATTGCCACCAAGAATGCCGTCTTTAAAGTTAAGAGGTGTAGTGACAAACCGCGTGTTGTTCTGAAGGAGGCCCCTGCTAGGAAGTCTAGTACTAGATTGAGATTCCATATAGGCACCGGCCACTTTAGGGGTGGTCGGAGTTGTTTAACCCATTTCAGGAAGCGGGATACATCTGGATGAGTTGATAGTCTGATACCATCCACTTTGGCTCTGAAGCAGGCCAATGCGGCAACTTGGACTTTGAGGGAGTTGAGTGACAACCCCTTCTTCATCCCGTCCTGCAGGAACTCCAGGATCATGGGAATTTTGGCTATCCGCGGGTGGATCCCGTGGTCCTCACACCAGGCTTTGAATACTCTCCGTATGTAAGACAGGGATGTGGAGAACTTGCGCGCTCGGAGCAGGGTGTCAATCACGACCTTTGAGTAACCGCGCTTCTTCATGCTAGTCCTCTCAAGGTAAACAACTACATGCATATCCTCTGAAACCTCAGTAAACAATACCAAACAAATCAGAATTAAATAGATAAGTTCTATGCCATAACTTATACTTTACCTCTGATTTGTAGTCCTCTCAAGGGCCATCCCGTAAGAGAGAATCGAGATGGATCTTCATGGAGGATCGGGCCTTACTGGAGAAGGTCCCTGTGTGGAGGTAGGCACAAAGGGGTCCCCACAAGTAGTCTTCGCATGTCTGTGTACCATGGTCGTTTTGGCCAGTCTGGGGTGACTAGTAGAACTAGCCCCCTGTGATGCTCTATCTTGCGGATGACCCTGCCCACTAGTGGCCATGGAGGGAAGGCGTACAGAAGGTCTTCCTCTGGATGAGAGCGTCGATTCCCTGGGATTGTGGTTCTCGTCTGCGGCTGAAGAACTTGGGAACTTGGGCATTGAGATGGGCTGCCAGTAGATCCATGGTTGGAAGGCCCTAGCGATTTACTATCAGTTGGAAGGCTGTGGTCGACAGGGTCCATTCCCCCGGGTCTAGGCTCTCTCTGCTGAGGTAGTCTGCTGAGACATTGTCTTTTCCTGCGATGTGGGAGGCCAAGATCCCTTGTAGGTTTATCTCCGCCCATGCCATGAGGGGGTCTATTTCCAGAGACACCTGGTGGCTCTTTGTTCCTCCCTGGTGGTTGATGTAAGCAACTGTTGTCGCGTTGTCCAACATTATCCTGATTGATTCGCATGGAGTCTGTGGCTGAATCGCAGGCACGCTAGTCTGACTGCTTGTGCTTCCAGGCGGTTTATGTTCCATTCTGCCTCTGTCTTGTTTCATTGTCCTTGGGCCATCAGTTCCTGACAGTGGGCTCCCCACCCTCGCAGGCTCACATGCGTGGTGAGCAATATCCAGTTCGGTGGGGATAGGCTTACTCCTCTGCTTAGGTGGTCTTCCTGTAGCCACCATTGGAGCTGGTTCTGAACCTCTGCTGGTAGTTGGAGGTGAATTTATCTATTTATTTATTTAAAGGTTTTCTATACCGACATTCATAGGGAAACATCATATCGGTTTACATGGAACAAGATATACAGCATGGTAGCATTACAGAGAACTAGTAACAGTAATGGGAACTGGGAACTGGTGACAAAAATGAAAAATAACATTACATAACAGTACTGGTAACATTACATAACAGTACTGGTGGCATTACATAACAGAACTGGTAACATGTAACAGTAATGATCAGTAACATTACATTACAGCACTGATAACTATAATACAGGATGTGCAGGAGCATAATGAAGGTGGAGTACTAAGGTATCATACGAAATAGTAAGTCGGTGGAGACTGGGATTTCCTGAAGAGAGGACAGATCAGAGGTATGGGGTTAGTTGAAGGTTTGTTTGAATAACCATGTTTTAAGTTTTTGTTTGAATTTTTTTGGGCAGAACTCTTGCCGCAGATCAGTGGGCATAGCGTTCCAGATTGCTGGCCCTGCTATGGATAAGGATCGCTCTTTTGTTGTGGTAAGGTGTGTGGACTTGGTGGGTGGTGTGTGAAGGGTAGATGTATAGTGAGATCTAGTGAGTCTTTTGGAGATGTGGAAGCGTAGTGAGTTGTTGAGCCAGTGCATGTCATGTGTATGTAGGGATTTATGAATGATGGATAGTGTTTTATAGCATATCCGGGCAGCAATGGGAAGCCAGTGTAACTCCTTGAGAACAGGGGAAATATGTTCTGTTTTACGAGTGTTAGTGAGAATGTAGGCAGCGGCATTCTGCAGTATTTGGAGTGGGAGGATTGCATTTTTGGGGAGGCCTAGAAGTAGAGCATTGCAGTAGTCAATTTTTGTGAGGATCGGGGATTGTAGTACTGTCCGAAAGTCACAGAAGTGGAGAAGGGGTTTTAATTTTTTTAAAGTGTGGTGTTTGAAATAGCAATCCTTTATTGTAGTGTTGATAAATTTTTTTAGGTTAACTTGCTTGTCAATGATAACTCCGAGGTCTTGCACATATTGAGATGAAGTGATGGGGGGGGGGGGGGGGGGGGGGGGGGGATGGTGAGGGTTTGGGAACGGGAGCTATGATTGTGGGGGGGAGATATAATAATGATTTCAGTTTTGTCAGTGTTGAGGGCTAGATTAATATTAGTGAGGAGTGTGTTGATGGCAGTAAGTGCAGATTCCCAGGTTTTGATGGCGTTGTGCAAGGAATCTGTAATGGGGATGATGATTTGTACGTCATCTGCATATATGAAGTGCGTAAGACCAAGGTTGGAGAGGAGATGGCAGAGAGGTAGTATGTAGATGTTAAAAAAGGTAGAAGATAGAGCGGATCCTTGGGGAACACCATGTGATAGGTTGTGGGCTTGGGATTCCCTATTGCCAATATTAACTTTGTATTGCCTATTTTTGAGGTAGGATTCAAACCAGTGGAGAGGGATATCTGAAATGCCAATTTCTTTGAGGCGATTAACAAGGATGTTGTGGCTTATGATATCAAAGGCGGAGGAAATGTCAAGCAAAGCAAGAATGTAAGAGTGTCCTTTGTCCAGTCCTGTGAGGAGGGAGTCTGTGAGCGAAATCAGGAGGGTTTCTGTGCTGAAGTGCTTGCGGAAGCCGAATTGTGATTGAGATAGAATATTATGTTTGTCTAGATAAGTGGTCCCCAAACCTGTCCAGGAGGGCCACCAGCCAGTCGGGTTTTTGGGATATCCACAATGAATATACATGAGAGAAAATTTGCATGTTATGGAGGCAGTGCATGCAAATTTTCTCTCATGCATATTCATTGAGGATATCCCAAAAACCTGACTGGCTGGTGGCCCTCCAGGACAGGTTTGGGGACCACTGGTCTAGATAGTCCATGATTTGATTGTTTACAGCTTTTTCCAGAATTTTTGCAAGGAAAGATAGATTGGAGATAGGGCGATAGTTGGTTAGATCGGAGGGGTCGAGTTTTGGTTTCTTTAGGATAGGTTTAATAATGGCTTGTTTTAGAGGTGTAGGGACTTCACCAAGGGTGATAGGGCAGTTGATGATATTGGCAAGGGGTTGTGCTATTATATTGGGGATGGTCAGGAGTAATTTGGTGGGGATAGTGTCAGACGGGTGTGAGGAGGGTTTGATTTTCTTTAAGATGGATTCAATTTCTGTGGAGGCGATGGTCTCGAAAGTGTTGAGGGAGGCGGTGGGGTTGGGAGGGAGGGCTCTGGTGGGGAGGGGGGCTGTAGGAAAACGCATCATGATCTTGGATATTTTGTCGTGGAAGAATTGTGCTAGATCATCACATTTAGTTTTGAGTAGTCTTGGGACAGTGGGTTCCATCGTGACAGTAGGGAGAGCTGGAGCAGTCGCATATGGGCCCATGCCCATGGTACGACCTCCAGGGTTGATGCCATGAGGCCGAGGACTTGAAGGAAGTCCCATACCTTGGGGCGTGCATTGGTCATTAATCGTCGCAATTGTGCCATCAGTTTCCTTCTCCTTGGAGGGGGGAGGAAACCTCTGTTCTGTTTGGTGTCGAACTGGTCCCCCAGGTACTCTAGCAACTGAGATGGCTGTAGACTGTTCTTGCTCGTATTCACGACCCACCCGAGCTCCTGCAGTAGGCTCTTGACTCTGCTGATCACCTGTCGGCTCTTCTCTGGAGATTTCACCCTGATCAGCCAGTCTTCCAGGTAAGGATTTACCAGGATTCCTCCCTTTCTCAGCGCTGCCACCAAGACCAACATAATTTTCGTGAAGGTCCTGGGGACGGTTGCTAGGCCAAAGGGAAGCACCTGGAACTGGTAATGGTGGCCCAGTATCGCAAAGCACAGGAAGTGCTGGTGATCCTGATGGACTGGGATGTAAAGATAGGCTTCAGAGAGGTCCAGGGAGGTTAGGAACTCTCCCGGTTGTACTGCCATTATAACGGAGCACAGAGTTTCCATGCAGAAGTGTAGTATGCGCAGATAACGGTTGACATTCTTGAGATCCAGGATGGGCCGGAATGACCCTTCCTTCTTGGGAACGATAAAATAGATGGAATAGCGCCCAGTATTTTGCTGGAGCGTTTGCACCTTAGTTATTGCCTTCAGACTGAGTAGTCTTGTTAATGTGGTTTCTACTGCCAGTCTCTTGTAGTGGGAGTGGCAGGGTGATCTCATAAATTTGTCTCGAGGGATGCTGCAGAATTCCAGAGAGTACCCTTCTCGAATGATATTTAAGACCCATTTGTCTGATGTTATCTCGACCCATCTTTGGGTAGAAGAGGGCTAGTCGACCCCCTATGTTTTCTTCCTGTGGATGGGTTGGCCTCTTCTCATTGTGGGGCATGGCTGGAGCCTGCCTGTGGTCCTACTCCCTCTTGGTCTGTCTGCTCCAAAAGGACTGGGACCTTCCGGAGGGGCGAGTTTGTCTGGAACTTGCGTGTTCCTGTAGGGTCTAAAGCACTGCAATCCTCTGCCCTTGGCTCTTCTGGGGGAGGGACGCCTAGAACTTTAATCCTATCTTCAGGAAGTCTAGGTACTGGAGATTTGCCCCATTTGTTGGCTAACTTCTCCAATTCGCTTCCGAATAAAAGAGGTCCTTTAAAAGGCATTCTTGTGAGATTCGCTTTAGATGTCGCGTCTAGTTGTCTTCTGGCTGCAACTACCGAGGCAATGCCCCTGGCTGAAGTGTGCACTAGATCACAGCTTGAGTCAGTGAGGAAGGACGCTGCAGGTTCCATCAACTCTCTGGTCTGCACTCCGGAGGTGTCAGTCTCTCTCGAGAGGAGCAAACAGGAACGTGCCAACAGTGCGCAGCAGGAAGCAATCTATAGCAGCGTTGCTGTTGCGTCAAAGGCCTGCTTAAGGATGGATTCCAATCGTTTGTCCTGCGTGTCCTTCAGTGCCGCTCCTCCCTCAAAGGGAATCGTTGTTCGCTTTGAGACAGCACAGACCATAGCGTCCACCTTTGGGAAATGCAGGCGTCCCTTGCCCGCAGGTTCCAGAGGATATAGGGCTTCCAATGCCCGCCCCCCTTTGAAGCTGGCCTCCGGGGCATTCCATTCCAGGTCAATCAGTCCCTGGATGGCTTCCATCATTGGAAAGTAGCATGAGGCCTTATGAAGGGACACCAAAATGGGGTTCTTCTTTGGTTCCGCCATAGGGTCGGTGCTCAGAATACCAAACATCTTTAGGGTCAGGGAAACAAGGGCAGATAACTCATACTTGGAGAAAAAGCAAAGCATGGTTCGGTATGGTTCCATCCCTGGAGGGATTTCTCCTTTCTCCAGGGAGTCACTCTCATCATCTGAAGTGTCTGGATCTCTGTTAGGGACGTTCTTGGTTAGGCGAGGCATGTTGCGAGGCATCCGAGCTGGACCGGGAGGATGTAGAGCTCCTGGTAGGGATTGAGCCTGGTGCACAGCTGGGGCTGGTTGTGCCTGAACGAAGGTTTGCAGCCCTTTGAAAAGTTCCACCCAGGAGAATGTCCCTGGGTCCATGTTGATCCCAGGGAGAGATGGAGTAGGGGCCCCAGAGGTGCCCTCCTGAGGGACGGTCCTGCCGGAGATACATAGGTCCGGGGAGCATTTGTCATTGGTTCGGACTCCTCTCCGGACAGTAAGGGTCCAGGTTTTGGTTCCCCCTGGGCTTCTTCGCAGTGCTGGCATAGGCAGGACTGCAATTCAGGCTGCGCAGCTCTTATGTGGCAGGCTGGTGCAAAGGGAGTGTCCCTTGGCTTTCTTGGGCGGTGGTGCCATCGTTTTCCACTAGTTTGTGCATGTGGCTGTCCTCAAAAACCAGTTTGTACGCGTGGTTATGCACCCGGGTGTGCTCAGTTGTATGCACGGGGTGTGCTCAGTTGTGCACATGGGGGTGCGCCCAGTTGAACACGCCGTGTGCGAAAGTTGTGTGCGTCGCTGTATCCACAGCTATGCATGCAACTATATTGGGCATGCGCAAGTTAGGAACATCGGCCCGCCCAGCCTGTCCCGCGCTTCCGCCCGTCGAGGAAGGAATATGGCACCGACGACCCCGCTCGCAAAATGGCGGCCCCCAAGGGTCTCTACATGTGTGGACCCTTGCACGGATCGGGCCTAGCCCAAGCCGGGCTGCTTCAACCCAATCGGTGTCCCTTTAAACTTCGCAGAAGAAACGTTCGATACAGCTATCCAAGCTCTTGAAGTCCGGAGACCTCAGTGAAAAGATTTTTACCCTTACCTGGTCTCGGCGCTTACCGGTCATGTGCCGGGCAGTCTCCAGCTGCAGGGGGAGAGGGGAATACCTTCACCGCCCGCGCTCAATTGTGGCACCTGCTGCCTTTCAGCCACCCTGGGTGCTAAGTCCACGCCGGGAACCGGCTACCAGACCAAGGCTCACCTCTGAGGAATCTCGGAAATCACCTCAGGAATTCTTGACTGGGGGAGGGACCTTTAGGCTTCACCACAGGAGAGCGGGGCTCGATCTTCTTAAAGGTAAATTTCTTTCTTCTTTGCTGTAATTGTTAATACTATTCTAGTATGTGGTATAGTGTCCGCATCTGCTAGGAGACGGAGAGATACTGAGGAAGTGAGGTCAGTGCAGGGGTATATGTACCCAGGATGATGTCAGCTTTGAAATCTGACTCTGTCTCCCATCTGCTAGCAGAAGAGCTCAATACCCATTGGTCCTGAGTCCATCTGGCTACACACTAGGAAATCAAAGGTTTACTTATACTGTAGATCAAGGTTGTGTTCCTTTTTTAGATATGTGTGTTCGATATGGTGGTAACTGTTTCTCTATAGCTTTGTATACTAAATCCACTGATTGAAATAGCCTTCTCAATTTCAAAAGTTTTCATCCTAGGCATTTGGTGCAGAATGTCTCTATAGGGCAATTTTTTCACTCGAGGAATATTTGTTCATCCATAGGGGATTATAAATCTAAAGCCCAGTTGATGCAGACAAAGGTTTTACAATGTGGTTACCCTTTGTCGGGCGTTCAAACGTGGTTTATATATTAATCGGGATTTGTTGTTTATTAAGGCTTCTTGGGATCCTTCTGATCACTCTGTTTGTGTGTTACCTTATACTATTAATACTTCTCAGGTTGTACGTATAATTAAGAACATTGGCATGTTGTCTATATTCATGATGTTTTTTGCCAAACATGTTCCTTTGTTTGCATTTAAACATGCCCAAAATTTAGGGGATCAATTGGTGTCTTCTAGATTTTCCCATCTTTTGACAGCAGTTGTGGATAGGAGACATGACTGTTGTAGTCGATGACAGGTTTGCCCCTTGTCTCTTACATTGAGCTCCTTTGTACATCCGAATACGGGTAAAATCTTACAAGTTACTCTCGTGCACTATGTGCTACTTTTCAAATAATTAATGTAATTTTATGCCCATGTGTGATGTTTTAGTGATGTACACTGCCTCTTGGCCAGTTGGTGGTGCTGTTTCTGCCTGCTTCTAAAACACAGGAGCTGTAGTTAAATCTTACTAGGCTGGGGACAACCAGTAGAGGGACTGTCATAGACTGAAGACTTGACCTATTCCCTCATCTGTATGTTCAACCTAGTGCTTAATATACAGGGGTCGATTTTAAGACCCGCACGTGCATGTCCATATGCGTGCATTCCTGGTGTGTGCACATGGACATGGCTATTTTATAACACATGCCATGTTATAAAATACAATATCCGTGCACACATGCGTGGTGGATTTTAACATCCACGTGTGCATGTGCGGGTGGATGGCCTCTTCTGCGCATGGGGGTGGGGATTTTTAAAAGATCACACACAGCGATAGGAGTAGGGCTTCCACAGTTCCCTCCAATTAAAGAGTGGACTGGGAGGGAACTTCCCTATACCCCTACCTAACCTTCCTATCCTTTCTCTTCTCCTCCCCGACCCCTAACCCCTTCTTAGCTACTTACATTTTTTTGTTCAATTACTTACTGCTCCTTGGGAGCAGAAGTAATCGCTGTATGCTGGGCAGCTGCCAGCGCACACTTCCCCAGGACAGCATCAAATGGTGCTGTCCCAGCCTGCCCCCTCCCCACCCAGACCACACCCCCAGCCAGCCCCTTTTCAAAGGCCCTGCACTTCTGCACATAACCCCTGTAATTCACATGCACAGGTTTTTAAAATTTACTTTAAAATTTACTTTAACAGCTAGCTTCAAGATGACCCTTTTCACATTATTGGCCCTAAAAGGACTTTGTGAAATATGGTGGTAACAACAAAAAGATACAGTAACATCTTTGAAACCGGAGATGATTGATTAGACCGGAAGAACTTGTCAGCTGATGAGGTATTTCAACTGGCTTGTTGATGCGGCTTCAGATTCCAGAGATAATAATATTGTTTTTTATACAGATTTTGCAAAAATGTTTTGCTATTTAATAGTGCTGAAGAAAGTGGTAATACTCTTTATTGGTATTCAGTGTTCCCCTTTTTTTCTTATACTATTGTACCACTTTTGGGAACTTATAGGCTCTTTTTTGATATTTAACTTTCAAAGTTAGCCAGGTAAACATTTTGTAAATTGGCTAGTAAATGTTCTCATGATCCTAAATAAATAGAAAATGCACATTTTAATAGCAAAGACATCAATTTTCATAATTAGAATTACTTATGATTGATGTCATATCTTAACTTTTTAATAGTTACTGTTAACATAATTATTCCTAGCATATTTAAGGTGAAATTGCTGAACTAAATTATAAAAATACAGAAAACAAAACTGTATTCATGAGTAATTTAAATGCCTCAATGCAAGCAGCATATATAAGAAAAACATATTCAAGTTAAATATATAATTATCCAGAAAACTGCAAACTATAAAGCAAAATCTATATCACCTAGGGATGTACTGGAATAATGTCCAGTTTTTTATGAAATCCTTCAGTACTTATGGATTTAATATAGATGTTGCTCCAAAGTATGTCAGGTCTCCAAGGTTTATAAAGGATTTTGTATGAAGAATTTTTTTAACATGAATTTAAATTTCTCTGCCTATCTTAATGCTCTTACAGTGAATGCATAAGAAATTATAAAATATTTTCTCTACAGGCAGAAAATGGCAGGAATATTTTTACATATTGTATCTAGCAATATGTTTAGGTCACTATGCTGAGCACAACTTTTTGTTTTTGCTTACAAGTATAAAACTCTCCTACACTCTGCACCGTAAATAAAGGCTATACAAAATGAAACCTTCAAGGATTTTTCTTTTGCCCTGAGCATAATATTTAATTGGCTGTTTTAAAATGGGTACCATGTATTATAATGAATGCTAAACATTTTGTTATTTACTTTAATTCTCTCTTGTCCTGTTATCCAGTACCATTTAATATATTAGACTATGGATCTCGCAAGCACTCAAAAAAAAAACTGCCAACAGATACCATTTCAACAATTCATTTAAGTGGCATGAGGCTCTTTGTTTTAATAAATTCCAACTGATTAGCCAAAAGGCAAATATTAAATTAAACCTTGAGAGAGGATACAACTGTACATAAATTCTCCACTCATGTTCACATAAGTCTTTACATTTAATATAATGTAGTTTAATCACGTCATCTGTTCAATCAGCGTGTCAGGCTTGTTTTTCTCAAGTCACATATTTCTTTGCTTTCACATTTGTTTTCATGCACTAGTTGCTCATGAGGCATTGCCTGTTGGTGAAGGTGGCAAAAGTGTGGAAGAATGCAACTGACAAGTGTTTTGACATTTTTCTTTTTCATACCCTCCCCCCCCCAAACCCGCTTTTGCTAGTTGCACAAAAGTATTTACTGAGAAATTTCCAGTAGAGAAAAGAAACAAGAGGTCATGTACATTTCATCCTGAAGAAAAGCATGGTGATATCTAGTTTGGGGGCCTATGTAGCAAGTTAGGTTAAAATCGACCATTGTTGCAAGTTAATGCACCAAGTTTAATGAGAGCATTAGAAGACAATATGCTACAGGACTTTAACCCTTCAGTACACTGAGCATTAATAGTAATTTTGGCAACTAATGCGAAATGTGGTAGCTTACACAAACCCCCATATCTTCCCATCTCAAAAAAAAAAAAGACGTTAATGCGCTCCCACCTACCTCTTGTCTGCTAACATAAAGGGTCTTCATGGGCCTGACCTCCTCCCCTGGATATCAATATTAAGGATCCTTCTACTTCTCTTAACAATCAGCATTTCTATAGTATTATTAGATGCATATACTAAAGCACTATACAGATACTCATAACAATCCCTGCTCCATGTTACACGTGCCGTCCGCGGCAGACCCGTGGCGCGTCCCTCTCACCTTCTTACACAGACTCCAGCTCCTGGTTCCTCCTCGCTAGCTGTAGTGGGCCGCCGGCTCTGACCTCGGGCTGCCTCCAGCTCTGCCATGGTCCCCAGTGTTGCAGGACAAGATGCCATTGCTCGTCGGGCCTCTCTGAGTGGCCCGTGGAGAGAAGCCACTACCCGCGCTGTGCCCATCCCTAGGCACGCGCACGCACATCACTGATCCTTATGAAGGGCCCGTGGCGGGAACCTGGCCGACGGCCCCGGATGATGACGTCAGACTCTCCAGTGTATTTAGCTCAGGCCTCGCTCCATAGCCTTGCCTTTGCAACAGGGCTTCCTCGCTACTCGAATACTCGTTGCTGCTAGAGAATCCTCTCTACTCTTGTTCCAGACCTTCGTTGTTCCCAGTTCCTGTCTTCCTCGTTCCTGCCCTATATTTTGGACTGACTGTACGGATATCAACTTTGCTTTGCTTGACTACGCTTCAGCCCTACTCCAGACCCAGACCTCCGCTACGCCTGACTATGCTACTTCCCTATCTCCAGACCCAGATCTCCGCTACCTTCTCTTCTCCAAGCGGAACACTCTAACCTCTTTAGCTTTTCCTCTTGAGAGGGGTGTTCCATCCCTTTTATCATTTTGGTCACCCTTATTTGCACCTTTTCTACTGCAACTACATAAGTTTTTGAGATTCCGTGACCAGAATTGCAAACAGTACTCAAAATGCAGCCTCGCCATGGAGCGATACAGTGGTATTATGACATTCCTTGTATTATTTACCATTCCTTTCCTAATAATTCCTAACATTCTGTTTATTTTTTGACTGCTGCAGCAGTCAAAAAAGTAAATAATGTATTGTGCATTTTGATGCCTAGATCTTTTACCTGGGTGGTTACTCCTAATATGGAACCAAATATCATTAGGTTACTTTTCTCTATATGTATCGATTTGAACTTGTCCCCATGAAATTTCATCTGCCATTTGGATGCCCAGTCTTCTGTCTCACAAGGTCTTCCTGCAATTTATCACAATCCGCTTGTGATTTAACTCTGAATAATTTTGTGTCATCTACAAATCTGATCACCTCACTCATCATTTCCCTTTCCAAATCATTTATAAATATATTAAAAGCACCAATCTCAGTACAGATCCCCGAGGCACTTTATTTATTTTATTTATTTAGTGTTTTTATATACCGGCATTTGCGATAAAGTTCGCATCATACTGGTTTACATTTAACAAGGGGGTGTAAAATGAAATAAACATAGAACTGTAACAAGTTGAGGAGAAACTCTGAAGTTACAATAAAACAGGGGATGTTCAAAACTGGGAGAAAGAGAAAAAGACAAGAGGATTTAACAGAAGAGCAATTGTTTACAATGTTCTAAGAATGTCCTGACTGTGTTTGTTGGAGAATTAGGGGTCAGTTGTGGTCTGGAAAGGCTTGCTTAAACAACCACGTCTTAAGCCTTTTTCTGAAAGTTAGCAGGCACAGTTCCTGTCGAAGATCCGGTGGGATGGAGTTCCATAGCAGTGGTCCTGCTGTAGAGAAGGCCCAGTCTCTAAAGGTTATATGTTGAGCAGTTTTGATGTGTGGTACATGTAGAGATTCTCTGTAAGCCTCTCTGATGGGTCTGGTTGGAGGTATGTTTTCTGAATGGGATTTGTAGGTTGAGTGGAGCATGGTGATGGATGGCTTTGTAGATAGTGGTAACGGACTTATGTATGATTCTGTAGTGAATTGGCAGCCAGTGTAGGTCTTTGAGGATGGGAGATATGTATTCTCTTCTCCTTGTGTTTGTCAATATTCTGGCTGCCGTGTTTTGGACCATCTGAAGAGGTTTGGTGTGAGATGAGGGGAGACCTAATAAGATAGAGTTACAGTAGTCTATCTTAGAGAAGATTATTGCTTGCAGAACTGTTCTGTAATCGTGAAAGTGGAAGAGTGGTTTTATTCTTTTCAGGACATGTAGTTTATGAAAACAGTCCTTAGTTGTTTGGTTAATAAATGATTTTAGGTTTAAACGGTTATCAATAATAACTCCTAAGTCTCTTGCTTTGGAGCTGTGAAGGTTAGCTGGGGGATTCGTAGTGATTTTGCTGTTTTCAGGGGATATAAGAAGGAGTTCGCTTTTTGAAGAGTTTAGTATTAAATTTAAGCTGGTAAGGAGGCAGTTGATTTCTTAAAGGCAGTTTTCCCAAAATTCAAGTGTTTTTGTGATGGATTCTTTAAGGGGGATCACGATCTGGACATCGTCGGCGTATAAGAAGTGTTTTAGGTTCAGTTTGGTTAACAGCTGGCAAAGTGGAAGAAGGTAGATGTTGAAGAGCGTGGGGGAGAGGGAGGAACCCTGGGGAACTCCTAGGGAGGAAAGATCTGTTTACCTTTCTCTGAGAAAACTGATCATTTAATCCTACTCTCTGTTTCCTATCTTTTAGCAAGTTTGCAATCCACAAAAGGATATTGCTTCCTATCCCATGACTTTTTAATTTTCTTAGGAGTCTCTCATGTGGGACTTTGTTGTCACGGTTTGGCTGTGTGGAGTCAGGGATAACCCCTGCAGAAACAGCACAGGGCTGCAGGGCAGGACTGGAAATGGTCTTCTGCCTAGCCAGCCCCCTCACCTGCAGGTTGAGCCCTTGGGTTCTGAGGGCCGGTAGGACTTTTCATCTGAAGAACACCATTTATTTTATTTATTTAAGGCTTTTTTATACCGATGTTCGTAGGACATCACATCGGTTTTTATGTAACAGGAGTAGAAGCAAAACATAAAATATAAACTGTGCAGTACATAAAACGGAACATAAGGCAAACTAACAAGGTAGAACTGGATAAGGAGAAAATAGATATATAACATAATAACATTATAAACTTGGAATTTACAGAGTCAATAAATACAGCTTTGTGGTTGGTAAGGGCAGCAGGCAGGGGAGATGGATTATGTGTATGCTTGTTTGAAGAGCCAGGTTTTTAGATTTTTTTTTAATTTGTGGGAACAGGGTTGAATTCAGATACAAGCTGGCAGCTGAATACAGACAAGACTGGAGGCATGACTGGTACTAAGGGCAAGCAGGAACTGGATATAGGCAGGACTGGAACATGGTACAGGTTGGTTGCTGGGACATGGTGCAGGCTGGGAGAAGGGACACAGTACAGCCTGGTAGCTGGAACATAGTACAGGCTAGGGCTGGAACAAGGACTGGGATCAAGGGCAGTCTAGGACCAAAAGACAAGAGCAGAGCAAGGTATATCCAACAAGGACTGGACAACACAGGATTAGACAAGGACTGGTCAAGGATTAGAAAGAACAGGCAATAATAAGCAGGAAAGCCCAACAGGGCCCAAGGCTGGCTAAGCAAAGCTTGAAGACCCAAAGCTGCAAGATAGGACAGGAAAGCCCAAGAGTGCACTGAGCAAGAAGAGCGAGGCCAGCAGACCTGGAAAGGCACAGAGCAAGGGAGGTAGGCCTGGCATTCCACAGAGCAAGGCAGGCAGCCTGGGAAGGCACAGAGCAAGGTAGGAAGACAAGGTAGGAGGCCAAGGTAGGCCGCAAGGTAAGGCAGAAGGCTGAAGTAGGCCACAAGGCAAGGCAGAAGGCCTGGGTAGGCCAGAAAGTAAGGCAGTATAACAAGGCAAGGAAGTGATCCTGCAGCAAGGACCTGGAGAGCAGGTCCTTGCTGCAGGATCACTTCCTGCTACTCCAGGAATGCTCTCCAACCAGGTGAAACCTTTTCTCCAAGGCAATACTGGAGCTGCCAGACTGGAGTTGGGACTTGGCTACTATATCCCTGAAGGTCTCCTCTATATACCTAGCTGTCTGCCTGAGCCACTCTAGCCTCCAGAGATCAGACTTGTTTTCTGACAGCCAGGAGCTCTTTGCACTAGGAGCACACATACAATCTTTCACTAACTTGTAAAAAATCTTGTGTGCCACTTAGTACAAAGACTGGAAGGCCCCCATCTCACTGCTAGAGTGCTTTCTTCATCTTAATATTGCTGAGTTCTTACTTAAATTTAGGTTCTAACATAGTAGGGATGCATAAATTAGAATCCTTTAAATGTACTGTTAATTTGGGTAGTGACCTGCAAGGTGATAATTAAACTCTTAATAAGAGCTGGGCAATCCTGTGTTTTAAATAAACCCAGATTGACTTTTACTGTGAAAGCATTTCTTGCCTACAAATGAAAGAATGAGCTTAGTGGTGGATAGACAGAAAAGACAAACAAAGGGGTTCAATATTCAAAGCTGGCCATTTAAGTAACTTAGCCGTTAGAACTTATCTGGTTAAGTTACGAAGCCGCTGAATATATGTATATATATATATATATATATATACAGCTAAGTTTAGACCTGTTCTATGGGGCGTCTAAACTTACACATATAGTTATGTGGCTAACTCCAAATATTGGTAATTAGCCATATAAGTTAAACAACTTAACTCGTTCACCCCAATCCACCCAGTACATGCCTACTTTTTTGTGCTGGTAATTTTAGCCATATAAGTCTCTCACCATATAAGTCTCTCACCTAAGATATGAATTGACCGCCTAAACCGACTGACCACCTGAACCCTCGCCCTTTCTTTTTCTCTCCCTACCCAATTGACCCTCACCCTCGCTATCTTCTCTCCCCCCCCTCCCAACCTCTTGAGGTCTTCTCTCATCTTCCCCTTCCATCGTTCACTTCACCCTGCTGATTTTCCTGATTGCTTTATATAACTTTATTGTTGAAACTAACATGTACATTTGTATATATATCTCGTACTATCATCCCCTGCCCTATTAACCGCTACCTGTTAATGTTATTATTGTAAAGCTTGTTCCTAAGTTATTATTATTATTATTATTATTATTATTATTGTAAAGCTTGTTCCTAAGTTATTATTATTATTATTATTATTATTATTATTGTAAAGCTTTGCTTGCTAAGTTATGTTACATTGTGAACCGAGGTGATGTTTTGCAAACGTGCCTCGGTATATAAGAAACCCTTAAATAAATAAATAAATAAATAAATAAGGGAACTTATATGGCTAAAGCGACAAGCTCTGAAACTTCACGCATATTCAGTGGCCACTACTTAGCCACATAAAGTCCCGCTTATCTAGCTAAATAGCGCTGAACATGCTTTGAATATTGGGCTCTAGAATTCCCTACCGTATGTTTGCTTTTTATTCAGGCATTCATGCTAAAGAATATACTCCAGTAATTCACCTCTCTTCCAACTTTCCCCTAAGTCCTAAGATTTCCAAAAACAATATTCACCGACTTTCAGTCACCAGCAAAATCTTCTTCTCCTCTCAATACTTCCATAGTGAACATGAGAAGAAGAATTACATAGTGAAAGCAATATTGAAGAATGTAATTTATGCAGCTAATTTAAATAAGATTATAGTGGAGAAATATATTCATGCATCCTCCAAGATCAGATCCCCTCATGTCTTTCCCTCTAGAAGTACCTTCCCACCTCCCCTGACAAGACCTTGCCATCTCTGGAAATAACCCAACCCTCTCCCACAGATGTACCCTCTCACTCTCATCCCCACTGTCATACCTCCCCTGCTTTCAAGCCTTCCTTTTCCGAAGGTATTTTGAGACAAATTAGTTAGAAAAAGAGCACTTTTCCTTCCTGTCTCACACTGGTGCCAAATTTAAAATGGCAAGTACAGCAGAGGTCAGCTGTGCCTGTTTTAAATTTGCCTCACCCTAATTTGCCCTCAAAACACATTCAGAAGGGGTAGCCTTGAAGAGGGGATAGTTGAGGGAGCCTCTGATGGATGGGTTGCTTTAGGGAGCAGGTGGACTGTTAGGTGCTCCATGGAGGTAGGGTATTTGATTGTGGGAGAAGAGGTGCTTACAAGGAGGTTGGGAAAAAGAGATTGAGTCTCAAAAGGGGTCTTGATGTCAGCGGGTAGGGGGTGGGGGATCAAGTCTCAGAGCCATTGATATTGATGTCAGGAAGTGGGGGGAGGATATCAGGGCTTCAGAAAGTTCTTAAACTGGATGTCTAGTGGGGGTAATCAGAACTTGCATTATTCTGCTGAGGCTAACAGAAAAACTTAACTATACTTCAAGAGATGTTACATTTCTGCAGTCCTGTTGTTAGCAAAAATCATCTTTACTTTGCATATTTTGGGTTAGCACAAATCACCTTTACTTTGCATATTTTGAGATTCTTAGCTATATAACACTTCCTTGTTCCCAGCAATCCCTTTTAAGGTCCAGGGGTTTGTTGCAGACTGAAAAAAAATACTTAATACTGACAAGCCAGCAGAAGATAAAATGTTATTAGTAAGATATCTTAGGAGAACTGCAGATTATCATAGCAAAGTAAGGTAAGTGCAGAATCTAAGTTTTGCTAGTGTTACAAGGGTTTTATATGTCACCACTTCTAAAACACCAATGAGTTAGTTACTTTCATTAACATAATATTTTTCCAACTGGATAATGCATATTTCATATCTTTAATTTGCTAAAATGCTATCTTCTTATGAGCTTGGAGCAGGATGGCATGCAAGTACTGACTCTTTGATACATTTCAATATCCCCCCGCAGTGTTCTCTTCTCCAAGCTGAAAAGTCCTAACCTCTTTAGTCTTTCCTCATAGGGGAGCTGTTTCCAACCCCTTATCATTTTGGTAGCCCTTCTCTGTAACTTCTCCATTGCAATTATATCTTTTTTGAGATGCGGCGACCAGAATTGTACACAGTATTCAAGGTGCGGTCTCACCATGGAGCGATACAGAGGCATTATTTATTTATTTATTTATTTTATTTATTTATTTAGAGTTTTATATACCGACATTCTCGATATACATATCAAATCAAGTCGGTTTCCATATAACAAAACTGTCGCCGGTAAGGCGTTACATTAAACAATAGACAGAGTATTAAACAGATAACGTGCGGTGTTACATTAAACAATCAACATATTATTGAACAAAGAACGTAAATCAATAAATATTAAAATAAATGTGAAAGATATATAAAATAGACAGTAAAAATTGTCAAATAACATGAATGAGATGATAAGATAACGCAGGTAATAGGTAAGTAAGGTTGAGAGTATCGGTGGGGTATACAGATGACAGTGTTCTATGTTGAAAGACATAACTAAGGGAAAAGCATAAGCTAGTGAGCTAATGCTACAAGAGAGGATCTTTCCTAGCAGGTGAATGGATTGTCCAGATTAAGGTCCTGAGGGTATAAGGTCGTATAATGATTCGTATAATGATTATGACATTTCCGTTTTATTCACCATTCCCTTTTCTAATAATTCCCAACATTCTGTCTGCTTTTTTGACTGCCGCAGCACACTGAACCGACAATTTCAATGTGTTATCCACTATGACACCTAGATCTCTTTCTTGGGTTGTAGCACCTAATATGGAACCCAACATTGGTTGCCCAATTTTCCAGTCTCACAAGGTCTTCCTGCAATTTATCACAATCTGCTTGTGATTTAACTACTCTGAACAATTTTGTGTCATCTGCAAATTTGATTATCTCACTCGTCGTATTTCTTTCCAGATCATTTATAAATATATTGAAAAGTAAGGGTCCCAATACAGATCCCTGAGGCACTCCACTGTCCACTCCCTTCCACTGAGAAAATTGTCCATTTAATCCTACTCTCTGTTTCCTGCCTTTTAGCCAGTTTGCAATCCACAAAAGGACATCGCCACCTATCCCATGACTTTTTACTTTTCCTAGAAACCTCTCATGAGGAACTTTGTCAAATGCCTTCTGAAAATCCAAATATACTATATCTACCGGTTCACCTTTATCCACATGTTTATAACTCCTTCAAAAAGTGAAAGCAGATTGTGAGGCAAGACTTGCCCTGGGTAAAGCCTGGGTAAACCATGAGCTGACCCATAAAAAACAGCACCTATTAGGAATATTGTATCTTCCTGGAATGATTCTGCATTCTGGCAGCCTCTGATCTTCATTCTGAGATTGGCTCTTCCCCTTTTCCACTTAGTTAGACATGTTTCTTATCACCCTGTTATATGTAACTGCCTTTTTCAACACCATTGTTATAGTTATGTTTACTATGCACCCCTGTTTTATGTGAACCAGCACAATGTGACTGCTGTCTCGAATGCCGGTATATAAAAATCTGAAATAAATAAATAAATAAATAAATAAATAAATAAATAAATAAATAAATGTCATATACTTGGTATATTCTCTCTTTTTGACACTGGCTGTTTTATCCTTTTTTTTTTTTCATATAAAGGTACCATGTTACAAGGGGTGTTGGGTAGGAAGTCTATGGTAATGTCTGAATCCATTGTACCTTTAATCTTTCTTATCTGACTTTCATTCTGTACATTCTTGAATTCAGCCTACAATTTGCTTTTGTGTTGTGCTAGTTCTCTCCAGAATGAGGTAACTATCTCATCTAGCCTCACTCAGTAACTTTCTGCCTATACTGATAGTTTATTTTGCATAGTTCTTGGATTCTAGAAGTTTCCACTTCCTTTTCTCTGTCCCACTGCACTTGTGCCTCAGTCATTGTGGCTTATATGTTGCCAGTAGCCCTTCATGTTTGCAACCTTCATTCAAGCTGTTCTGTGGACTAAAAATTCCAGCATGTAGTGGGATATAATTAGATCTGCCTGTCTTGCCGAAATGGAGCCAGTTGGTCACAAAACCCATTTATAGGCCCCTCATTTCAGTTTAAATTGATTTTCCCCCCCAAAATACTGGATTTTCCAAACCCTATTTATCTGTTTTTAACAATTATCACTCTAATTTTGAAAATGAGTTACCTCCCTCTGTATTTCTATATGATCCCCATCACTTGTTCATGCCTCCTTGTTGAAATGCAAATTACTCTGTAGTTACAGACCTGCTGCTGGCACCATGTGCTTCATAGTTTCATGACTGGAACTGCTAGAGGAAGCACTGATATATTTGAAGCATCTCTCAACCTCTCCTGTTCCTGCAAATTTAGTTTATCAACGCACTAATCTACATATATATATATATATATATATATATATATACATATATTCCTATTAATGAGTCCCTTTATCCAGAGAATCTTTTCATACAAAAACTATTATCAAAATTATATCAGACTTATAAAATATCATCTTAAAAATGTCCTTTTATATAAAGCAATAGAGAGAAATGCTTCCATAAATGCTTAACAATAAATGGTGCTCTCATCCAAATCAGTCTCGTTATTGGTTGAAGAGATGTGATCAATTTCCTAATAGTAGATATGATGATATCGAGAAAAACTTTCCAGGCAATCTTCTATTCAGAGCTATTTTAAGATTCATTGGCAATAGAAGATTGCCTGGAAAGTTTTCTCGATATCATCATATCTAGTATTTGGAAGTCGATCGCATCTCTTCAACCAATAACGAGACTGATTTGGATGAGAGTACCATTTATGGAAGCATTTCTCTCTATTGTTTCATATAAAAGGACATTTTAGGACGATATTTTATGTCTGATATAAGTTTGATACAGTTTTTGTATGAAAAGGTTCTCTGGATAAAGGTACTCATTAATACAAAGATTTACAAAGTTGTTAGGATTTGTAGGTATGTGGGCCCTGGCCCGAGGTGAGAGATGGTACCGCCCACAGGGAGGAGCCCTGTGAGCCTCACCGTCGGGAGGAGAGGTCTCAGCGGAAGTCAGACACAGCTGTGGAATAGAGTCTTTACTAGAGAGAGAGAAAGGCACTGCCCGAGGAGCGGGGGAGTGCAGGAGAAATCACAAAGTCTGTGTGGTGGGGTATACCCAGAGGGAATACCTCGGTAGAGGAGATCCAGCAATGGTCCGCAGAGCGGGGTACACCGATGAGGTTCCTCTGTAGCGATGATGATATGTTTAGGGAAGGATGTGAACCCCTGGGCTGAGATGAGTGATGTCTCCGCCCACAGGGAGAAGCCCTGTGAGCTTCACTGTCAGCAGGCACAGTCTCAGTGGCGTGGCAGACAGCTAGAAGCAGAGACTTTATTAAAATAGGAAGGAAAGTAATGTCCACAGTATTAGCATTATAGAAGTACAGTCCTGGGAAATGGGAATTACCCAGAATGAGACACAGTGGAGAAGATCCACTAGTGGCCCTTGGAGCGGGGTACGCCATGGATCCCCTCTGGTGAGAGTAGGCACCTCAGGATACAGATCCGGTAGTGGCCTGCGGAGTGGGGTATGCCAAGGAAGTCTGTACAATAGATGTTGTTAGCGATGCCAAACTCGGACGCGGTCCTGTGCGGATGATGAGCAGGAATACTGTAGAGTAAGAATGATGAAAGGCTTTCACTGAAGGAAGGTGGTAGTGGCCCAAGGATTGGGGTACGCCCCGTAGGCTCCTCAGTGTTGTTCAGAAATGAAGATGTCTGTAGAGGTACTCATAGTAGGTGGATCCTGGAGCAAGTAGATCAGAGAAGCAGATCAGCAACAGACAGGCAGGAAGGCCCTCCGAGGAGCGGATAGCCATGAACGCAGGGGAGCCCCTGAGGAGTGGGTACTCATAGCATCCAATTGCCAAAGCTGTAACAGGAACAAGAAGTCCTTGAATGAGCAGAGAACAACAAGACGGAACTCCTTGCTAACTCGAAGAAGGCAAGGGCTGGCTCCATTAAATACACTAGTGGGTTGATGTCATCGGGTGGGGACGCCCCTGAAGTTCCCGCCATGACGTATTCAAATAGGCCCTTGCGCGCTCGTGCCTAGGTAACTCCAGGTCCAAGATGGAGGCCAGCAGCACCCACGCTGTCCCGGGAACACTGGAGAGGTCGGCATGAACTGGCAGATACTGCCATTATTCCTAGACTAGATGGAGCGGAGAAAAAAGAGGTGAGCATGAGAAGTCGCAGCCATCTGTGATCGACAGGCATAACAGATGATTCGGTAGTGACCTGCAGCGCAGGGTACATCGAAGGGATTCCACACTTAGAGATGATATGGTAGTGGCCCACAGCATGGGGTACACCAGAGAGGGTCTCCCACTAGAGATGGTACAGTAGAGATCCACAGCGCAAAGTACAACGAAGAGATTTCCTACCAGAGATGGTATGGTAGCGGCCCACAGCGTGGGGTACACCGGAGAGGATTCCACTCTAGAGAAGGTCCGATAGTGGCCCGTGGCGAGGGGTACACTGGAGAGAATTCCACACTAGAGATGGTACAGTAGTGGTCCATAGAGTAAAGGTACTCACAATAATGAATGTTCCAGCAGAAGCCCTGGGGAACGGGGTAGGCAGTAGTCCAAGGCAAGAAGGCCCTCCGAGGAGCGGATAGCCAGAGACGAGGAAGGGCCTCCGAGGAGTGGATACCCAGAGCGTCTCACGCCAAAAGTGCAGGAGCTGGAATTGGAAGTCCGTAGTGAGTGAAGTGGATTCAGCAATGAGGGAAGTCGTTGCCAAGTCATCAATAGTCATGGCCAGCCGGCTTAAGTATCGTGGAGTGAAGACGTCATCAGGAGGGGACACCCCTGAGGTTCCTGCCTTGACGTGCTTAAGACTGGCCCGTGCGCGCGCCTAAGTGATTCCGAAGGCAAGATAGCAGTCAGAAGCGCCCACGCCATCCCAGGAATGCCAGGCGGGTTGGTGGTAGCTGGCGGAGGCCGCCACTTTCACCAAAGGTGTTAATGCAGCAAAGAAAGAGGTGAGCATTAGTGGTCGCAGCTGTTTGCGACCGACGGGTGTAACGAAAGTAAACCAAAGGAAACACAATCATGACTTGAAACATTATCAAGAAAGGAGAACAAAAACACACACAAAGAAAACCCTATGATAATATTGTGATAAGTCCACTTAATTGGAGGGGGCAAAAATGAAGAAAATCATATAATTTAACAGAATATAATAATACAATTATTCCATCGCAGACATAATACAAATTATTAGGATCTATAATTTCTTAACCGCAGCCATCTGCATTTCAACAAAGAAATAACAATTATTTATCAACAATTTTATCTTTTAAAAAAATTTCCAGATGAGAAAGTTTAAAAAATGTTTTTATTTCCCTAAAAATTCACTATGCTCTTGCAAGGGACCTTCCCCCCAAAAAAGCTCCCAGAGCCAGTACCTGAGCCTTCTCAATAAACATTTTCCTCCTGGACTGTGTAACTCGTGCACTGTCAGGGAATATACTTCATTTTTGACCACAGAAGGAAATAGCTTTGTATTTCAAATACAGCAGAAGCACCAAGTTATTGTTCATCTCTAAGCTCAGGGAGATAAGCAAGGTGGCCCTAGTAGACAAAACATCCTGAAAGAATTACAGGCTACAGATATGCTGACACATCCAAACTATCCATGGTAAGGATAGCATCCACTCCTCCCTCTGCCACATTCTCACTATGCACGCCTGTTGGAAATGGAATATAATATATTTTGGATATGCCAATTGTATCCTCAATGGAGAATTTAAGGACTTCTTTCAAGTATTTCTTAAAGAGTTCCTGGGAGGATAACAGCCTGTTCTTGGGAAAATTTAAAGACTCCAGTTTCGAATGCAAACTAGACTGTACAGTACATATGCCAAACCAACATCTTGCAAGGAAGATATTTCAGGATATGTCTTTACAATTTGCCCTTCCCATTCTCCAAGTCTCTTTTCATGAGCTACTAACTTCGTGGCTGAACTCTGGAGAAAAAAACGTAGCTGAGAAAAAGAATCCACCAAAATAATCTCAATTCTGGTGACAACTTCCAAAGTGATGTTTTTGCTGATAGCCATAGGAATTCCGAGTTATTGGTCACCCAAATCCAAAGAGGGTGAAATGGCTACTGGCAGCGGGACCCTATGCAGGTCAGAGAGATTCAAACTGACCTGAGCAGAGGAACAGCCAAAATGAGTTTACCCTGCATGGAGCTAGCTTCCTCAGCCAGAGTGCACTGGATGTGCACTGAATCTTCTGCTAGTTGCAGTGCTGATGAAAGTAAAGCTTGCACAGCCTCCACCATACTTGAGAGCTTTTGATTTACAGTCACATTGAGATTTGCATTGATTAGCAGTAGGGAAAGGGGGGGGGTGTTCGCCTGAAGGGGCAGGTTGGGCAGTACGCATATAGGAAGGGTAGATTGCAGGCAAATATCAGCCCGAGGGATTTTTTTCCCAAAACTGGCTCACGGGGTACCTGACTCATGTGTGCGCTTTCTGTGTGGCACATACTTTAAAAGCTCCCAAAACCACACTGAGCTAATCACTGAAACGTACATGTGACCTGAGCCTGGCAGAATTTAGAAAACATTTCTAACATGAATTTCTCATTTTTCCTAACAAACTAAGTAGAACACATCCTGGACCAGAGGTGAGCGAACTGAGCTGCAGACCCCACTTCCAACCAGACAATTGGTTGGGGCCCCCACAGTTCTGGTTACATCTCTCATACGATAAACTGGATTCCTGGTCTAGAGTTAGATTTTTGCCAATCAATCTGCTCTTGAACCAGTTACCGAGTAGTGAGACAAACCACACTGCCAGCCTGTGGTTCAAATACACACAGACATTTGCTGTTGTGCTGTTTCTTTTGGACTCAGTGAGTGTCCTCCTGCCCCCAGCGGTGCTGCGTCGTTATGTAAAAGTCGATGCTTGTTGCCAGCCCTTTCTCAGCTTGCAGCAGCCCCCCTATCTTTCTCATTTTCACCCCTTCCTGGCACCCTCACTCTCCCGAAGACTCATTAGATCCACAGCCAGCGGCCCCTCTCAAAGCTCAGCCCAGCCACCTCAGACAGAAGCCTCACTAAGGGGCCGATGCAATAAAGGTGAGTAGAAAGCGGGCGCCATGCAATATTCAAATTAGGGGGTCGCATTAGCAAGGATGCGCTAGGGTCGCTTGCGACCCTTAGTGCATCCTTGCTAACGAGAACCCAAACGGTTTTTGTGACTGCCGTATGCCGGTCACGAAAACCGACGCCGATAAACCCAGCTGGCTGCCTCTCTCTCTCACACACACACACACACACACAAGCAGGCTGCCTCACACACACAACACACAAGCAGACTGCCTCAGACACACACACCACACACAAGCAGGCTGCCTCACACACACAACACACAAGCAGACTGCCTCAGACACACTCACCACACACAAGCAGACTGCCTCACACACACAACACACAAGCAGACTGCCTCAGACACACTCACCACACACAAGCAGGCTGCCTCACACACACAACACACAAGCAGACTGCCTAACACACACAACACACAAGCAGACTGCCTCAGACACACTCACCACACACAAGCAGGCTGCCTCACACACACAACACACAAGCAGACTGCCTCAGACACACTCACCACCACACAAGCAGGCTGCCTACACACACACAACACACAAGCAGACTGCCTCACACACACTCACCACACACAAGCAGGCTGCCTCACACACACAACACACAAGCAGACTGCCTCAGACACAAGCAGGCTGCCTCACAAACACACACACACACACACACACAGACTGCCTCACACATATACACACAAATTGTGCCTTTTCGTGTTCTTTGGTCACCGCAGACCTGAGCGCTGCTTGTGGCCCATGGCCTCCTTTCCCTTTCTTTGGCTGCTGTTGACCTGGACTCTGGCAGTGGCCCATGGCCTCTTTTTTTCTCTCTCAGCTGTCACTCTCCCGGGTTCCAGAGACAACCTGCGGTTTCTTTTTTTTTCCTTTCTCGGCCATCACTCTCCTGGGCTGCGGTGGTAACATCTGGTTTCTCTTCCCTTTCTGCAGCCACCGCCGCCGACCTGAGCTCCGGTGGCAGCTCGTGGCCCCTTTTTTTTTTTTCTTCAGCTGCCACCGGCTTGGGCTCCGGCAGAGACTCATGGCCTCTTTTTTCTTTCTCAGCCGTCACTCTCCCGAGCTCCGGCAGCAGCCCATGACCCCTCTTCCGTTTCTTCAACCACCGCCAGCTGTTGCGTCCGTCGGTCTCAGGCGGCTTCGACCTTTGTGCCTCACCTTTCTCTCTGCTCTCCCCGCTAGCCCTGGGAAGATGGCCACCGCCGGCGTCTGCATGCCGCTCTCCCCGGCGTCCCAAAACGGCAATGGCAAAGCCTCACGCCATGTTTCTTCTGAGGGCCTCCTGGGGTGCGTGCGCGCACGCCACCCACGTCTTTATCCACGTCTCTTCGAGTTTATTTATTTTATTTTATTTAAAAACTTTTCTATACCGTCGCTAAGTATATACCATCGCAAGGGTTACAAACAGGCACATAGAGTAAGGTAAGTTAAATGAGGTTTCGTACATTCTAACAGGTGCCAATAAAGTTCGGTTACAATTTCATAAATAAAAATCATTATTTGAGTAATGTTGGTCAAGTCCAGGTATGTTATTGAGTTACTATCGCTTTGAAATATTACTTCTTAAATGTAGGATTGAGTAAATTCATTCTCATCTGCATCACCCTGTACTTTCATTCTCTAACCCTCCACACTCTTTAGTGAAGGCTTTTTAAAGAGCCATGTTAGCAAGGATCGTGAAAGGATGGAAGGCCTCCAGTCTGAGCTACTCTGCCGCTTCCTTGCTGCCACTGGAAGCTCTCTCTGACCTTTGGGGTATTTCTCTAACCGGGGTACCCGCTCCTCGGGGGCCCTTTGCTTTCTTTCAGGTGCCTATCTGGGATCAGGTACTCGCTCCTCGAGGGCCTGCTCTCCCTGGCTCGGTGCCTGTATTCAACTACTTCTGCCTGCTGGGATCTTCACCTATACAGCAACCAACTTAGTGAGTAATCTAACATTGTCAGTCTGTCTCATCTACAGCTCTGCTGCACTGGGAACCTGCATCCGGATCTCCCTATACTATCTCTGTGAGATGGGTCCCCTCTGCAGAGGATCCCTGGACTGCTACCTCTGGATCATCTCACTACTGCCATCTCTGGTGGAATACCTCAGCTGTATAATAAAAGACGAATCTCTGTGTTTGTGCGTCTCGAATCTAGCCCTAGTACTGTGGTTCCTCACGGGGCTCCTCCCCGTGGGCGTGGTCACCTCCACAGTACCCAAAAATCCACTCAAACACCCTCTGACCATAACACCAGCCTGGGCTTCAGTAGCAGCTCATGGCCCCTCTTTCATTTTTTCAGCCGCCACCGGCCTGAGCTCTGGCAACGGCTTCACTGCCCCTCTTCTATTTCTTCAACTGCCTCTGGCTTGGACTCCAGCGGTGACTCGCAGCCTCTCTTTCGTTTCTTCAGCTGCCACCAGCTTGGGCTGTGGCCTCTCTTCTCATTTTTTGCTCACCAATAGAATAAACTCCTATGGCAGCTCCTTTGGACCCTTTCTACTAGAGCGGGGGGAACACAGCAAACAGAGGACACATAGCCAATTTGAGTGGCTTACCAAGGCATGCCCGAAGCTCCAATAGGCCAATCTGCCCCTGCATAAAGCTTTTTCCTCTAAGACACTCTCACACTCTCTCACACACATACAAGCTCATTTTCATATTCATGCTCGCACACATTCCTCACACACACACATGCCCACTCACATACACTCTCACACACACATACACACGCCCACTCACATACACTCCCACACACACACACACACACACACACACACACACACTCCCTTCCTTCCTCCCTAAGCACATACCCACTTACATATGCACAACACAAATATGCCGTCCTTACATATACTCCTTCCCCCCTACTCTCTCACTCACTATCTCTCCCCACCCTGAACCCACCAGCAAAAGCAGTCTCCTCCTTAGGGCCCTTGCAGCCAATGGGATTCCTTCCAGCCATGCCATCTCTTCTATCATAAACCCATGGGTCTCTTTCTTCCAGCCATCTTCATCTTCTGCTACTGCCCTCTGCCAAAGGGACTCCTAACTTTTTCCTGGCCCCCATAGGCCAATCAGCCAGTGGGATCCTCTTTCTTCCTGCCAGCAGGGCCCAATCAGAATTTTTTTTCCTCTTCCTGCTTGTGGGCAGGAGACAGGAAGGAGGCCTCTCATTGGCCTGTGGGAGCAAGAGAAAATGAAGTGACCAATTTTCAAACTCCCCGTGGTGCTTGCAGGCATGGGCATGCAAGCCAATTTTCACAGGGAATTTCCCCACAGAGTTTCACCTTGAAAATCTGGCGGCAGGTCACTGCTGTGGAAAATGTTTACCCTGCATGCTTTGCAGATGGGACTGAAGTAGGCGTGTGTACATCACCAATCCTGCCTTAACCCTGTCCCTGGCATCACCCCTTTTCCCCAGAGAAGAAAGGGAGGTTCAATTTTCAAAAGATTTTTTTTTCCACAGATAAACACTCTTGGAAATTCTCCTCTAATTGGAGAAAAGGATTAAATTCTTAGCCTACATCAATTAATTTTTCAAGGATTTATTGCTACAAATGTATTCTAATGATCCCTTTGGTGGTTTTTTTTTTATATATATCTCATCAGAATAGTGCTATCCTGTCTTTCTAAGGGCTAGCCCTGTTCGTATTGATGATTAGTGACACAAATGTCTAACTGACAAACTGCCTGAAAGTATTATCAAGACTATTTTCAAATAACAAAGACTAGAATGTGAGGAATCACCACAACAAAAAGCCAAATATATGGAAATTTGGTGCCTGCTTCACTAAGGCATTTCTCCCATTATGGGTCTATGGGAAAATGCCTTGATGAATCAGGCCCTAGGCCACGCTATTGGATTTCTATTTACCACATGCAGTAAACTGACTTGAAGAGGAAAGCTACAGAGCATCACTGTGAAAGCCAAGAACCAGTTCTGTGCCTCGGGGGTGTTTAATTAATACAAGATTAATGTAAAATATACTTATAAAAGGCTGGAAAGAAAGCCCATTTTATTTTACGAATGACTGATTAGTTTACCACAACTCAATGAAGTGAAAATGGGAATTAAAAACATTCTACTATTGAATTCACCACAAATCGAGCCCATGAGGGAATGCAGTCATTCAGAATAGCTGTAAATAAAGATGCCCAATCTTCTGGCACAGAAAGAGCAGTTGATTTGAATACACAGCAGTGCATTTCTGACAAGCTGTGTCACTCTGCATTTCCAGCACCGCGAAGTCACATCACAGTGTCCTACAAGGTGCTGCTATTCACAATAATGTGATTTGACACCAGTGTGCATCAAAAGTTTAAAAGGATATGATGTTTTTTTTCAAAAAGCATAGTAGTTCTCAGTTTGGACATTGCTTATTCCACGTGAAACATGGCTCCAACAAGCAGAAGTACAGAGCACCAAAGCTTTTTGTGTGAACAGTGCAGAAAAATATTTTTGCTTCTCAAGAGTGTTTGTTAGTTTTTGTTCCAGAGGATGAATTAAATTGACTGCTGCCACATTAGTCTCAGGAAAGACAAGATGCTTTGAGATTATGTCAGAACGCGTATTACCTGTGTCATGTATACCTTATCATCATGCCCCGGGAGGGGGTGGGGTGGGTGCAATCCACACCTATCTTGGTTATCAGAGTCATGATGGGCTGTCTTTTGCTAGACTTATCACTGCAGCATCAGACAGATAGAATTCCACCTGGTGACTACATCCTGAATAAGCTAGTTCGGAAGCACCTGTACTGCTTCCTGCTTCTGATGGAGCTGCTGCCCGCCCTTCATGCTCCAGTGAAAACGCCCTGCTATTTACTGCAACTCTCTATTAGTTCCTTTAGGCCTAAACTGCAGCATTCTTTGGTCCCTGGCCTCAGGTTCTCCCTTACTGCCAAGTGCAGCAAGTGTGCAAAGCATCATATCCCCTGGTGGTCCCCATCTTCCACTTTCTTTTTTCATGTTATTGCCAACATCTGTAACAAAAAAAGTGCATGTTGTTGGCCAGAGCCGGTAAGTTGCTGGTCGAGTGTCTGCGCAGGAATCCCAGTATGAAGCTGGGATTCCGGCATTGGTTTTTAGTGACTAAAACCAATGCCGGGTTTATCGGCGTCGGTTTCCCTTACTGCTGTACAGCGGTCACGAAAACCGACGCCGGGTTTATTGGTATCGGTTTTCGTGACCGGCGTTCGGCAGTCACAAAAGTTCCAGCTTCATACTGGGATTCCTGCGCAGACACTCGACCAGCAACTTACCGGCTCTGGCCAACAACAACACCGCCGCCTCCAAGTTTCCTGGCAACTCCTTCTGCCACATGAAGGAGGGCTCGGTGAGCACGGCCCTGTTGAACAAAAGAGAATAAGTTCTGCATGCGCTCGTTCAGCGAGAACGGGAAGCACATCCAGATAGGGATGTGCATTCATTCCCTACGAAATGGGAATCTGCAACGTATAGGGCCATATTCATTTTATTCGTGGGGAAGCGAAACATATCACGATTCCCCACGAATACAATGAATCTTCGCCAAATTATTCGGCCGTCTAAAGGAGCCAATTTAAACAAACCCCCCACCCTCCTGACCCCCCCCCCCCCAAGACTTACCAAAACTCCCTGGTGGTGCAGCGGGGGGTCCGGGAGTCATCTCCTGCACTCACGCCCTCGGCTGCCGGTATTCAAAATGGCGCCGATAGCCTTTGACCTACTATGTCACAGGGGCTACAGGTGCCATTTGTTAGCCCTTGTCACATGGTCGTCGGCGCCTCTTGTGCTCCTACCATGTGACAGGGGCTGACCAATGGCATTGGTAGCCCTTGTGACATAGTAAGGGCAAAGGCTATCGGCACCATTTTGATTACTGGCAGCCGACTGCCCGAGTGCAGGAGATCGCTCCCGGACCCCCACTGGACCACCAGGGACTTTTGTCAAGTCTTGGGGGACCCTCCTCGGCATTGGTTTTTAGTGACTAAAACCAATGCGGGTTATCGGCGTCAGTTTCCCTTACTGCTGTACTGCGGTCATGAAAACCGACACCAGGGTTAAAACCCATCCCCTTTAAGAGTGGGACCGAAACCAGAAGATGGCCCAAAAAATGCAATTCCTCCATTAGCCTGGAAAACTGAGATGGTGCAGAGGAATAGAGGTGACACCAGTGTTACACTTAGGTGGCAACTTAGATTGTAAGCTCTTTGGGGCAGGGATTTACTGTCCCTGAATGCTAATAATATTGTAATCTGCCTTTGGATAGGTGGGAGTAAAAAAGCAGGACCTTGAAAAGGTGGAAAAAACATTTAAATTAAAACTTGCAACACTTTCAGGCCGATATAGCGCTACTTAGCCAGATAAATAGGGACTTATCCAGCTAAGTAGAAATTATCTGGTTATATTCAGCAGCAGAGCCATTCAGCTGAATATCCCTTCTAAGTTATCCAGATAAATTATATCAGGATAACTTCAATAATCAAATATCTTTGTATATTAGGCCCTTATTATTATGCATTGCACAGCACTGTAGGAAATACATTTCTGTTTTCTGCTTCTCCAGTGTTGCATTGCATATAGCATCTGGTGACTGGGGTTTCCAGTCATTTTGTGTCTGCATCTGTCTAATTCTAGCCTGTGGTCTCCTCATTCTGTATTGGGTGAGGAGGGTCTGTCTGTGCTCAGCATTTGTGACTGAAATGAGAGATTCTGCTAGTGTGTATTTGCTGTGTTGGGATCTGTAGCAGTCCAGCTTATTCCCCAGCCAGCATGTTCACAGGGTCCCATGTGGCAGTCATCAGCTGCCAGAGGGCCCTTTTCTAATATTTCTGCAAATCTATGGATTTTCTTCTTTGAAAAGATACTACAAGCATGCAGTGACGGATTTGGGATTTTGGCATTGTCACCCCCACTCCCCCCCCCCCCCCCAAGGTTGGACAACAGGAAGCAGAAGGTCTAAGGCACAGTCTCCTAGTGTCCTGTGGCAACTCAGGGGAGAATCCTATTGCAAAACTTAAACATTCTGAAGCAAATTGTCAAACATTTCCATCTTTTATATTACCTTATAAAAATAAAGTAACTTTTCACTATAATTATTATTATTACTTTATTTTATTGGTGAAGACAAGTGATCTCATGTATCCATACAATGAGGAGACAGAGATGGGGAGAAGAATGGAGGAGGATCAGGAATGGAGTGAGGTGAAAGGCAGACAAGGATTAAGGACAGGGAGGATGAGAGATGAGGAAGGGGAGGAGGGAATAGGAAAGGTTAGGGAGTGAGTTCCAGAATCTGGGGAAAGGTAGCAAGAAATGGGAACAGAATCCGAGGTCAAGGGAGGGAGGATTTGAATTGCATATGGTGGGGAGGAGAGGAGGGAGGTGTCCTTACCATGCTATGCTCCTATCCCTCTCTCTAACATCCCATCCAATAATGACATAAAAACACTTGGTACCAATCCCTTCACACATGAACACTCTCCCCTAACCTTGTTCCCCTTCTTTCATACACAGATATATATCCCCAGCCTCCACTCTCTAATGATCTCTATTCAGCCCCTCCTGATCTCCCCAAAATGATCCCTCTGTTCTCGGTCTGCTGCAGGCTTTCCTGTTCCCTGCATGCTGCGTGAAGGGGAGGAACTGGATCAGGAAAGGGCTGGTCTCTGTTGAATGACATTTGGCACAGCCAGCCTGTTTCCCCCCCCGACTTCTGCTGCCCTGCGCACAGGCCTAGCGTGCCTATTGACAAATCCAGGCCCGCAGCCATGTATGCAGAGCAATGGAAAGTGAACCAATACATCATTTGCACAAGCAAATAAATGATCAGTTAATAGGGTTTTTCAGTATCTTATGAGCTAAAGACATTTTTCCTTCTGTGTTGGAAGAATCTGAAGGGTGCATGTTGTGACCTCCAAAGCTCATGTACAAAATCCGCCACTGGATACATTGTATGGTTGGTCTAATAATAGGACTGCAGCCTACAGTGAATACCTACGCAGCCTAACCAGAGTGTGAGCCTGTGATGTCATAATGTGCCATTATGGAACCCTGGCAGATACATTGTCTCTTCCTCTCACCACGGCGATTCATTTCTCTGCTGCCCCTGACACTGAGGTGTTGCAGAGAGCAAAGAGAGCGATGGGACACCCCAAAGCGTGTAAAAGGTTTGGAATTAATCCAAACCAATTAGCTGCTGGCCCTGGTAACCGGTAGCCACGCATTTTGATCCATCCATATTTACAAACCATCCTTAAAAATAGCCAAGAAAGGGACCAGTCTGTATGGTCCATAAATACTGTGCGATGTTCAGGAATCCCACGCCTTTCTTCCAGGGACCTCGTCTGAAATCACAGGTGCACAGGCAGAAGATGAAAGTGATGTGTGGTCAAGCTGAGCACGCGAGTCAAAGGCAGCTGCACTGTGTCAGAGCAAGAACAGCCTCCCGGGATCACCTAGAGCAGGAGCTAGACCAACTCTGTCCCAGAACCATAGCAAGATCCAGCCAGGACCCCTCTGGTTTGAAGATTTATATCAGTTGTGAAACAAGACAACCCGAGCCATGCCAGGTACTTTTTACTAATACGCTCTGTCTGCTGTGCCCTGACTCTCAGGCTCCCACACACAGGCAGTGTTGGCAGCAAATATTGTGTGAGGCTGAGCCCTAAGTCAGTGAGCCATGGCCCACTCGAGGCTATCATATAACCATGAAGGGATCCATACAACTTTTTACATATGTTTATACACAATGGCATAAATACGTCCGTTTCAATATGCGCATTAATATTAAAACATGCCACATTGTGTATCAGCTTTGATGTTTAGATTGTAGACCTTAAGGTCAAGCATTAGAAAAGAGTGCTTAATTAAAATGCAAGTAACACAATATGTTCATACTTTTCATCTCGCACACTTTTTAGTCTGTGGAGTCTTGGTCAAAGCAGGATTGACTCTACCTGCAGGGAGGAGCCCTGCAGGTTCCTACCATCGGCAGGCGGACCCAGGCCATTTTCTGAACTGTCTGGCTTTGGATCGTCTCCTGAAATAATATGGCAGTCATAATCCCAAGAACAGAGAGGAGCTGAATAGGGAAAATCCTTTACCAAAGAGGCTGGATTGGAGAGAGATGTCAGCACTATAGGGATAGCTGGGAGTTTGGAATGGATGCAAAACAGCTGAAGCTGTAGAATAACTCTGAGCATTACTGTTACTTTCAGACATTGACCTCCCTGTGTTCACCTTGCTTGCTGTCTCCCTCCTTTATTCGGACAACATGATTGGATGGGGTTGGCTGAGGGTTTGTGTCTTTCCTTCACTATGCTAACAATCCTGGTATCAGTTGTTAATAGTGACAAAGCTGGTACAAAAAGGGGCAGAGTTGAAACCCTGCGTCAGCCCTCGTGTCTGTGGGAGACCGATGCAGGCTGATTCTCAAAGGAAGATGCCCTGTGGAGGTTTCCTCTAAAAGTCTGGAGTCAGCAGAAGTGCAGACTTTGCATCATCTTTAGTGCACAGTAAATTATGCACGGGGATTTCAAAATTTAATTCCCACATGTGCTCTGCCTTCCCTGCCCCTTATTTCCTGCAGTGAAAATTCACAGACTGTGAAACAGCACACATGGTTTTATCTGCCTGGAGAATTCACCTGGGGTGCTGTTTAGTTACTCAGGCACATTCCCTTGAAAATGGTCCTTCCCAAAATCAAAAGAACAAACAAGAAATATACAAAGGGAAGAAATGTATTTTCATTGACAGTTTGAGTCTCTGCTAAAGGAAATGTATTATTTATTTATTTTATTTATTTATTTATTTATTTAACAGCTTTTCTATACCGACATTAAAGTACACATCATATCGATTTTCATAATAACAAAAATAAATCCTTTCTTCTAGAATGAAAATGGCCGATTCTCAGCTTAGGGGGAGCCTGCTGCTGCCACATCCTCAGCCTGTCTACCTGCTGCTTATGGCACCGTAGCCTCAGAGGTCACCGGAAGCTGTCGTAAGCCTTACTCTTTCTACCAGTGCTGCTGGGTGCACCATCACCTCCACCTCCAGCAAGACCAGTGGCTACATCTCAGCTGATGTGGTGACTTAACCATTCCCCACTCCTGCTCATCTGCCTGCTCTGATCTTCTGTTCCTGATGATAAGTTAATGTGGAGCATTCATCTGGTCAAACTGAATTATTTCTTCACGACCTAGAATCGTATTCATTATAAGGAAATCTGTTTCTGCAACTAGTACCCTGAAGACACAGGGATAATGTTATTTGACTTCACTGGAACTGGAGACTTTTTATGTCTTACAGGGCTCTGTACTGTTGAGCATACTGGGCATCCATGAAGTTAATGGAAATCCTTCAGTCAAGCATGGCGTCCTGTTGAAATTTTCTGTCTCATCATGAGAACTGGACCTATTTTTTCATGTAGCATTGCTAAAATCTTATCACACAAATCTATTCCCAGGTCACCTGGCACTCTCTCTGACATTGCTGAAGATACACGAACAGAAGGAATTTGTGGTAAAACAAATTTTAGACTCCAAGGGAATGTAAGACCATCTTCAAGACTTGGGAAGGATTTGGCCCAAAGGAATGCATTTGGGAATTAGCCCAAAATGTATGGACCTCCAAACTAATCAAGAGCTTCCACCACATGCACTCCTTGAAGCTGGCTTCAGTGGCCCCAGGAATTGCCTGTCAAGAGGAAGAAGGGCTACTCACAAGCCCAGAAGATCTTGAACTAACAACCTCTGGATCAGCACGGAGCTTTATTACTGGGTCAGAGCTTCAAGTGTTCCCCAGCTTCTCCCAGCAAGTTCATATTTCCTCTCTGTGACCTCCCAGCTGTAAGCTCATTGATCCTGCAGGGGCCAGTTCTGACTGACCGCAACATTTAAACTCCCCCAAACCCTGGCTCCCTGTTAGTACATGAGACTTCATGATTCTTTTTCATGATAATCATCTGTGGCCTGTTCCCACTGCTTTTTCTGCTCACCAGTCATCTTCGATAGATTCCTGTTCCTGTTGTTCCTACATATTTGCCTGCTCAGATCTTTTCCTATACCTTGTGTTCATCTGTGGGCTTATCTCAGACCGACATTAGCTTGGAAGCGACTCCACTCCTTCCGGCTACAGCTGTAGGTATGGTTCTTTGCTTATTATTTACCATTGAGTTATTGGTTGCCTATGCCCTAACCAATACCTGACATGCCTTCACCTCCTGTGGGAACGATAGCTAGACTGGGGCTTCATAAATCTGTTCTGGAGACCCCACAGCCAGTCAGGTTTTCAGGCGATCTACAGGGAATATACATGAGATAAATTTGAATATGTTGGGCCTCAAATGCATGCAGATTTATCTCAAGCATATTCATTATGGATATCCTAAAAAGCTGAGCGTGGGGTCTCCAGAGCAGGTTCTGGATGGTCTGAGCTAGACTGTTATTGTCACCTTTTTTTTTTTTTTACCATCACCACTGGCATTGCTACAGATTGCTGATTTCATTGACTAAATGAGCCATGGAGGAACGTGTTTGGGCAAGAGGAAGCTTTGCCACAGGTTTGCACTTATGGGTCTGTCTATATTATTGCCATCACTGATCTGTAGACATATTACATGAAAAAATTAAATCCTTCCTTCTTCTCTTGGGTCCCACAGTTCCTGTCTCCCATTGGAGAGGAGTCCCCGAGGGAACCCATGGGTTTTATAGGGTCAGACATGTCAGAACGTGTTATCTTTATCACTTCCGGGAGGAAGGAGGGGAGGAGAGAGTAACAAGTGCCCATTACTGTATAATAGTGACACCTAGGGCCAGATCTTAAAAAAATACGCGCGGGCGTAGATTTGTTTGCGCAACCCGGCGTGAACAAATCTACGCCCGATTTTATAACATGCGTGTGTGCACCCCCTTGCGCGCGCCGAGCCCTAGGGGAGCCCCGATGGATTTCCTCGAAATTGGAGCGGCCTCGTAGGGAACTTTCCTTCCGCTCCCCCCACCTCCTCCTCCCTTCCCCTATCTAACCCACCCCCAGCCCTATCTAAACCCTTCCTAACTTTGTTGCACTCGGCCCCGCTCCCGCACCACCGCCACGCCCCTGCCCTGCCCCGTGGCCCCGCCCCCAACCCCGCCCCAGTCTGCCCCTTATGCACGTCCCGGGGCTTGCGCACGCCAATGAGCCTATGCAAAATAGGCTCGGCGCGCACAGGGACAGATTTTCTCAGGTTACGTATGTTATGCGCATAGCCTTTGAAAATCTGCCCCCTAGTGTTTGGATTTAAGTTCTGAAGGGAGACTTGCTGCATGACTCTGGCTGAGGATTATCAAGCAGTGACCAGGCTACATGAGTTAACACATATATGACAGGGGAAAATTCCAGGCAGCTGCAAATGAAAACTCCTGGTATCACAGACTAACAGAGATCAGTGCCACTTGAGCTGGTCGCCCATAGCAGCAAGAAGAAATGGCCACCGCCCAACAAAAAAATATGATCCTCTTTATTGTCTCATCGTTAATTTGACTTAGGTTATTTACTATTAACCAGGTGTTTTTTTCCTTGTTTTTTACAGAGTGAATATACTGTCATCTCACCTTAGCCCACCAAAAATCCATGTTGAAAATATTTGAAAAATACTAGAATAATTTAAAATATGAATATATATATTTATATATGAAAGAAGACTACAAACACACACACACACACACACACACACATGAAACATCAATTTAAGGCATATTCCTGGCCTCATGCATACATTTTGAAGTATTTGTGTGTTAACCAGATGTGTAAAACAGAAACAGATGCTCTAAGGGATCAGGGAGATATCTGTGGAATTTTCAAAGATCTGAACTGAATGTCTAAGCAGATACACAGCTAAATAATTCACCAAAATCATACGGCCTTGAAACCTTCCATTTCTTGAAATATCTTTACAAATATTCATAAAACAACAACTTATTGTTCAAAGTTGTAAGAAAAAGCTTCTCTACACAATCCTTCATGAGATCCACCTATTTCAGCCTTAGAGGGATTGCTTCAAAGCATAAAAGGCAATTTCAGTAGAAAAAACAGGCATTACTGCATCTGGCAGGCCTCATTTATACTTTATAATGTGGATCATTTGGGGGGGGAACTTCACCATACGACCAGTCGCAACAGTGACATTCCCTGCACCCATGCATATTCCTAAACTGCCCCTCCTGCTGTGTAATATTATAAAGTGATACCACAACCCCCAGGGGATATGAGAAGAGTGGCAGAGAAACTGAGCAGATCTGGCTCCTGAAAGCCAAACTTGGAAAGGGCGGTGGCATCAGTATATGGTTATGAGCTGGAATGTGACTTATATAGAAAAGGTAGGCACTAGCCAAATATTTTAGGGGCTGGGGAAATATGTATTTCATTTTAATTTACTCATTTTTTTCTTTCCTGTTTTGGGATTATGGCTTTTCTTATTCTTTTCATTGCTTTATTTTCTGAGATTATTTCTTTTCATATTTTGCTCTGTGTTCATTGAATGGGGGTTGATTTTTTCCTCATATTTTGCTTTCCTTTGCTTCCCTATCTTCACCCTTTTCCTCCCTCCCCCTCTTTCTCTCTTGTCGCCCCCCTCTTCCATCTCAGCCACAATATATTGTTCACAAGCAAGTGAGACCCTTCTTTCCTCAAACTGATTCACAGCAATCAAAACTCAGTAATTATATCCCCCATGTTCTCACACTAAGTAATAATTTTTTCCTCTCTTACAGTCACTCAACATTCTTATATCCCTCATGCTCACTCTGCAGGTATACCCACCTCTGTCTCACAAAACAATCATATCTCCCCTCTTTTATGCTTAAAAATAACATCCTCCTCTCTTAAACAGCCTCATATTCAGCAATCATATCTCCTCTCCCTCTTACATGCAGCAATAATATCCTGGTCTCTCACAGTCTTGCTGAGACAGAGTAGCCCTCTGGCATCTCCTAGAAGCTCCTTTGGGTTTGACTCTGGTGTCTCCTATGGCTAGCTGCCTTTCTCCACTTGCAGTCTTTGGCAGTTCCTCGCAGAGGTTTTCCCTGTAATCTGGGTTCTTTCCTTCACTGTGGTACCTGGCTGCAGTTCATCTGGAACAGCTCTTCTCAATACCAACTGAACCCACTCTCAACTCAAGCAACTAAGAACTCCCGTCAGGGTAATCAACAACCTTTGACAACTCAATAATGTTCTCTCTTTTTTTTTTTAATGAGGCAGGTTTATTTACCTTGGTTTTATTTACCTTGGTCATTCTTTTGTTATCTCAGTGTTAATCTCTCTTTTGCCTTCTCTTCATTCCAAGGTTGCATTTTATCCCTGTTTTATTGTAACTGCTACCTTATTCTTCTATCACATGTTAATGTTTTTAAGTTATTAAGTATTTATTCTGTTGTCACACCTTGTTATTTGTAAACCGGCATGATGCGACTCCCATCGCGAATGCCGGTATATAAGAAATTTAAAAAAATAAAAATAAAATTTAAGAAATTTAAATAAAAATAAAATATGTCTCTGCCCTTTCAGATTTTTCTTCACAGCTTAGCAAGCACTTGGCATCCTAGAAGAGTGATAGGCAAGAGGGCTTGATTTCTAACTGCCATGCTCCAGTGCTGACCTGGTGGGGCATTACCTGAGGGAACTGAGTTTCCCATCACCACCACTACCACCACCACCACCTCCAGCAACATCCGTTCAATCCACAGGGTCTTTGGAATCAGAGGAGGATTCAGAGGAGTCCTCACAGTCTGAGATTAACTGAAGCTATAAATTCTCTTCAGGCACTATCAGATCTCTTACCTATGCTGCTGCTTTTCTCTTCCAACATTTTTTACAAGGCTTTCCAGATTTTTTAACTATTCACTGGGCAACAAATATTGAATTGAGAAAAGTATAATCATTGTCTATGTCTGGGTCTTAGACTTAAACCTTTGGCTAACCACAGCAAGGCTTTTCCACATTGAATTGTCTTGATATCAAGAAGCCTGGGCACTCTTGGTGGACCTTTGCTTTTTTATCTTACATCATTTTCTATGTTACCCAACAAGTGTGTTTGCTTTCTTCTTAAAACTCCTACAGCTTTCCTTGATTAAGTTGCAATTTGTGCTCAAGACTCATTCAGAACATCTGGATCTGGTATGAATTGAAAATGAATTCAGGATTGGGATATAAATGAAGAAAATTTAAAATTGTTGTCCAGGTCTGGGACTTAAACCTTTGGCTAGCTGGGCCTTGGTTCTATCTTCAGTGATTTCTTATGAAAATAATCAGACTTGTAAAATCTCATGGCCTGAGTGTGTTTGCTTTATCCCTAAAAACCCTACTCTTTTACTTGTGTGAATTGAACTTTTTGCTCAGAACTCATCCAGAGCTTCTGACGTGGAAACTGAACAGCAGAGTGGGATATGAACTGAAAAATTATCATCATTGACCAGGTCTGGGAGCTACACCACTGGCTATCTGCTTTTCCTCAATGAATGGTCTGGAAAGCAGGAGCCTGCTGGAACTCTGTGACCAAATGAAATTGTTTGCATTTTCACTAATATCCCCCTACACTTTTTCATAGATTAATGTGGCTTACATTAAGTTATGCCACAGATCACATCCTAAGTCGGTCTATTCAGCTCACGAGATCTCACATGGTGTAATCACTTCGTTATTGTTATTGTTATAGTTATCTAGTTATCTCTCCACTTCTGGCTTCTTATTCTTCCTCTCCTGGTTCCATTTCCCTGTTTCAATGTAACTTTTGCTTTCTTTGCTTTCGCTGTTGGTTATTGTATTATACTCCTGTTTCATGTAAACCGATATGATATGATTGTATCATGAATTTCGGCATAAAAAAGTATTACATAAATAAATAAATAAGAGATTTCTGCTCAGGTCTCATTGAGGAATTCTGGATCTGGTATGAAATGGGCTTAACCTGAAGAGTGAGATAGGAAAGAGGAAATTATAACCATTGACCCAATCTGGGCCTTGGCTAAAGGCACCAAGGCATTTCTATGATGAATTTTCATGTTAGGGAGGAGCCTGGGTGACTGGAACACCTTTGGTCTTTATTTTTTATCATTTTATGTCTTATTGTGTGACCCAATGTGTGTTTATACTTTTTCCTTAAAACCCCTTTCACTTTTCATTGTATGAGTTAAGATTTGTGATCTGGATTCGTACAGAGTAGCTGGACCTGGTAAGATTTAAGATTATCCTTAGTAGTGGGATATGAATTAAAAAATTATAATCATGGACCAGGTCTTAGACTTAAACCTTTGGTTAGCTGCACCAAGCCTTTTCCAAAGTGACTTTTTTTTTCTTTAATCAGTCTTGTATAATTCCATGATCCAAGTGTCTTTGCTTTATCCCTATAAACTCTAACTCTTTTCTTTGTGTGAATTGAGATTTGTGTTCAGGAGTCATCCAATACTTTTGGACCTGTTACAAAATGAAGTTGAACTGAAGAGTGGGATAGGAATTGAGAAATTATAATTGTTCACCAGCTCTGGGACTTAAATTATTGGCTAACTGCACCAATGCTTTCCACAGTGAATTGTCTTGAAAAGAAGGAGGCTGATGCAACCCCTTGACCCAATGAGTGTGTTCACTTTATCCATTAAAAAATCTTATACTTTTCTTGTGTGAGTTTTGATTTTTGCTCACATTTTTATTTTATTTGATTATGTTAATATGTTATGAATGCATGTTTTATGGATTTGATGATCTATGTTCACTTGTAAACCATTAGTACAATACAATTGCTTTAGGTAGTAATTAAAAATTTAAATAAAATTAATAATAATAATACATAAATTTCTGCTCAGATGTAAACCAGAACTTGTAGACTATTTATGAATTGAGACTATCCTAATGATTGGGATATGAATTCAGAAATTATAATCTTTGACCTGGTTTGGGACTTAAATCATCTGCTAGCTGCAACAAGGCTTTTCCACAGTGACTTGTCTTAAAGAAAAGAGTCTTGTGGAACCCTGTTTATCTCTTAAAACCCCTACACTTTTCCTTTTGTGAGCTGTGGTTTGTTTTAAAAGTCAAAGAGAACAGAGTGTTAGGTACGAGGACCAAGGCAAATAACTTTCTTCCCTTTTCCCAAATCCCTGCTCTCTCTGAGGCTCATAAGTCTGTGGAACAATTGAGAGGATAATATCTGATGTATCATTGTACTGGAGCCTTCCTCCTGGTTATTAGCTGGTCTACTTCCTTTCTAGTGTGTATCAGATTCTTCACGGGAATGTTAGCCTCAGCTCTATTATTTTTGATTGTCTTTCTCTCTGAAAGTTCCCATGCCGAAGAAGCGTTTTCTGTGTGTTAAAGATCTGTGTATATTTAAGCCATGGAGACTGCAGGAACAAAATTGATAACATTTATACTGATTCTTGCTATGCCTCTGGTATTGAACATGATTATGGACAATTATGGAAACAACGTGGGTTCCTCACAACTAGAGGTATTCAGACTAAAAATGGTTCTTATGTTTCTGACCTTTTAGATGCTCTAATGCTGCCCTCTACTTTTCCTAATGTGAAATATATTGCCCATCAGATGATGTGCTGTCCATTATGATGTTGTTACATGTGTTAAAGCCTAGTGGAGACTGGCTGACCACCTTTGGCATCCTCTGGATGGCCTCCTGATTGTAGCTACGGCCCTTTTCCCACAATATCCTCACTTACCCACGCAGACATGTTTGAAACAAGTTTGTGCTTGTAAGGCACAAAAGGTAGAAAATGTGGAAGTAAATAATAGTAGGCCTTACACTTTATCCAAGATGAATTATATGAATCCCTGAAAAAAGATGGGTGGGAGTAGACAAGCAGAGAAACTAAGGAATGTGACCTTTGAACTGCCAGTTCAGCGATAAAATGTTTAGATTGTCATATATGGAGTGCTAAGATGTAGAGAGATTTGTCTGGCCATCATCTGTTTTTCATCTTATTTATTTAAATAATTTATATTCTGCCTATGTTGATGTTGTCATGATAAGCTGATTAGATCTTTATAAAAAGTCTGTGAATCCACTAAAGCTCAGGGTTCTTTGGACTGGAAGGGGAATCCTCTCTTTGTGAATTCACTCATGGCAAAGTCTGATTCATATACAGAAGGTATATTAGGTACAGAAGGAACATCCAGACATTGGCTTTCATCCTATCTATAGAGAGTGTGATGAATGTTAGGATATGTGACCACTCTTCAGCTCCAAGATTTTTGGTTTGTGGGGTCCCTCAGGGTCTCCTTTTTTTGCTTAATTTATTTATGCACGGTTTGTTGCATTGTTCAGAATTTTGGTTTGGATCATAATATATATACCCCGATCACACAAAAGCTTTATATATTCTTATGGCTGTTACCTTATTCAGAATGGATGGCAGGGACTTAATTAAAGATTAATGGTAGCAAAAAAGAGATTTGGTGGATTGCAGTCCCAACTAAACCAGATTGTAAAGATCTGCCCATAACTGACAAAGTCTGATGCTTTTTCCAAAACCCAAGTTAGACATTTAGAAGTAACCTTAGATTCCTTCTATACTCTGGAAGCTCATATTTCAGTAACTGCTAATTAAACTTTTCTGAAGCTGTGACTTGTTTTTCAGCTTTGCTATTTTTGATTCATCGTATTTCCAAGACAGTAATGCATGCTTTGGCAATTTTACACCTTGGTTATTGAAAAGCTCTTTTTTAAACCTCTACCAAAGAAAGCAATTTATAAGCCACCAGTGGTCCAAAATTCAGTAGCCAGGGTGTTCTATAGAAAATCACAGAAACAGAGGCCCGCACTATTGTTGGGGGAACTACATTGGTTTCCAGTAAAGACGTGTTAATTTTCAACTCCTTTCCCTAACTTTTAGAGCATTAAGAGATATTGGCCCTCAAAACTTAAATCTCGTCTTAATTGGTTTTGTCCATGAAGAATCCTGAAATCAAGCCAAAGGATGTTTTTAAAACATTCCTCCCCTAAAAGAATTTCACTCCTCCCCTGTGAGAAATGAACAAAAAAATAGAAAAGATTCAAATCTGAGGGCAGATAGTTATAGAGGATAATATCTGTAGTATCAGAGTACTGGAGCCTTGTTGCTGGATATTAGCTGGCCTACCTCCTTTTCGGGGTGTATCAGAGATGTATAGATGGCCGGGCCCTAGCTAATATCCAAATAACGTTTCCAATTTAATCCCACATTTTAAAAACATTTTTACAAAGATTCTTGCTCGCTTTTCCTCTGAATGCATGGTTTCTGGGTCTGCTGGATATTTGAAAAGAAGTAGCTCTTTAGTATGTCTGTAGTTGCTTGTTTCTCCAAGTCTGTCTGACCTGGTGGTAATCTCTCCCAATGAATCCTATTTATGGCACCAGCATGACCATTTACTATAGCCAAATGGTATCTTCTGGTACATTTGGGGACCCTGGTTCCTTTCTAGGCAGTCACTTTTATATTACTTACTTACTTTATTATTTCAAATTCTGCTTTTCACCCCTTCAAAGCAGATTACAGTCAGGTGCTTTCTATTAATGGGTTTCCTACTGCACCTCCAGACCAACTCCAGCAGCGGCAGCATCCTCCCATCAACTTTCCTCTTTGCTTCTGACCTTATTGCTTTGATTTGAACTGTTATTTAGTTCTCCAATGATCTGAACCACCTGGATTCACATGCTATGGAGTCCTGGCCCACCTGCATCTCAGCCCTACACTCCAGGGAACCTCCCAAGGCTACCTGCTTTCCAAAATCCTAGTTTATTTACCAACATGCTTCTCTCTGGTCTGTGCTAGCTTGCTTCATTGTCAATGACCTTATTAACTCTTTCCTGTTTTTGCTTCCTTATCCTTTTCTATTCTTGTGAACAGAGCTTCCTGAAACCTTTGACAGGCATAGGATGAGGAGGGATCTCCTGCAAGCAATCTAGCTTGTACAGCTGACAGCTAGGAAATCAGTTTAGTGGCATGGGAAGAGTATAAACAAGAAAGGGTGATGATCAGAATGAGAAAAGTGTAGCCTATCAAGCCTGTAGAGCTGACAACTGAAGAACATTTGCTATAGCAGCATAGTCAGGGAGCACCCGGGCAGACTAGGTGTACCAAATGCTTCTTTTCTGCCATCATTTAGTCTATTGGTAAATTGTCTTTGCTTCTGCATGCTTTTGTAACACTTAAAACGCCATGACCACTGCCAGGGCTGCTTGTTCAAAAGAAGTGAAGTCTGGACCAACCCCCCAATTTGTAAGCTGCCACTGACAAAGTTTGGTGTTTTTCCAAAACCTAAGTTAGACTTTTAGGAGTAAACTTAGACTCCTCCTTTATCACGGAAGCTCATATTTGGGATTTTAGACAAGTTACTTTGTACATACAAAAGACAGGACAGATTCTAAAATACCAAAATCAGAGTAAATGATTGAGTGGGTCTTCTGGTTAAACCCCTTCATGCCTGGAGCAGTAATGTACTGATGATTTGTATATTCAAAGTAAATTAACTCTGTGCCTCCAATTGTTAGGTCACCCCCTCTAAATCGTCAACATTTTGTTTGACATCTACATTTGAGCTCTGCAACTCTACCTGGACACTCAGCTCGTGTCTTTGAAAATTCCTTAATACCTACATGTTCCATTTGCCCACATCTGACTAATACCTAATCTTTTGAAGGTGAATTACTTTTTGGATGAGATGAAGTGTATTGTTTAAAATGGATCTGGAATACTTTGTTTGTGCTATTTTTGTAGTTATATGTTTACATTTTTCATATCTAGATACGTTTTACACATTTGACTACACACAATCATTTAAGTTTAGTTTCATAAGCATGTACTGATTTTTACAATGGAACGGCTATCTGTTCACTCAGAAAATTGCCTTCAACCACAAGAATCTGGTGGTGCCACTGTATTGACTCTCTCTTTGGCACAACATTAAACTGATCAAGGAGGACTCCTGATGCCACTGAGGTGACCAAAACTCTCTACATCCATCGCTGCTCTTCTCACGGATGCTTATTGTGTGAAGATTTACCAGTGGCCTAACTAATGCACATGTGAAGAAGGCAAAATGTTCTTGAAAACTCAAGAACAAGACAATTCTTATATGCTTAAGTTAATTCAATGCCTGGTATCTTTCTCTTAGTGATAAATACATGTATAAAGAAATTTACAATGTGCTTTTTTTTTCACATTTTGATGAAAGTTACTTATTATTATTGAATTCTTTCTTTGCTTCTGTAAAATATGATAAAATAAACAAGTCCTTTATAATTATTGTTCCTGTGTCTCAATCAAGTCATTGGAACATGTCGACTTTATTTTTGGTTTGCCTGAGATATTCAAATTTGTGCCCTGTCTTTGCTTTCAAAAGCTGAGAATGTTTTCAAGACTATTATTAAAATAAATGATTGTAGGGATTTCTTGAATGTTTGTTGAGTGTTTCTATTCTCAGCTAGTTGCCATTAACTTTAAGGCTCAAATATTTACACTGGGATGAGGAATAAGGATCAGGAATCCTATGTACTAAGCACTTCCCCCCATAAACACAACATGTAAGTAAATCTTTCGAGGTCAATCTTCAGCAGGTTTGTCTGTTTAAGGGCCTAATTCACTACGGCCTTTCCCCTATTCTGTAATCTAAGGGAACAATGGTTAGTAAATCAGGGTTTTGAGACTTACAAATGTGGAATTTTTAACTTCCCATTCCTCCAAATGGGTAAGTCTTAGCCTAGTCAAAAAAGAGGCGCTAGGGAGATGTTTGAGAGCTTTGGCTTAAATTTAGTTGGGCAGCAGATATTCATATATTCACAGATACACTCATCTGGGTAAGTCTGGTCATGATGCAGAGCAAGTCTAAAGTTATGTAGGTACATTTACCTGATCGACTTTAAAACTAATCATCTTTATTAAGCTTATAGCTGGGCGAGATAAAAAAAATAAAGAAATGGCTGAGCCATGGCTAAATTCTGATTCCCCCCCCCCCCCCTCCCAATCAGGTTTCAAAGATAAAGGTGGCCACCACTGTCTGTGCTCGCCCCCACCAATCACTGTAAAAATTACCAGGATAAGAGGGACTATTCTCACCCCTTACTCCTACCTTGAAAATAATGCCACCATCTTCCACCCCCACCTGGAATCCTCCAAAGGCTCCCAAATGCATCCTGGGATGAGTCGATTTTTACTGTATGGCAAACAAAGCCTTTGAAAATTGAACTCTCTGGCTAAAGTTTGCTACCTACTTTTCACTAGGTAGCTAAATTCAGCCAATCAAAATTCTAGGCAGGCCTAGATGTGGGATTAGGGTGGGGTAGAAGTTAAATGGCTAGCACTAATTTTCAACGCTAGCCACCTAATCAAATCTAGATGCTGCAGAGCAGGTCTAAATATGATTTGCCAGATTTCTATGCCTTACTTCCAATATTACAAAGTTTGTGTGGGGGCTGAGAGCCCCCCCCGCAAAATCTCCTCTGCTTGTCATGGGTTTTAAAGTAATTTTACAAGGCTACCTGTTCCCCAAGTGGATATTCTCCCTGCCACTGTTTTGAAAAGATTGCTGAAGTCTACCAAGTCCCACACAGTATCCCCCTTCATGCTGGTATGACAGAGTCCCATATTTTGCCCCTTACAAACAATTTATCCATGGCATCAGCTGGTCTAAGTGTGCTCAGTATGTCTGGGATCTCAATGTACTCTGCCCTTTATGTGATATCAGTGTAGTGCCAGTGAGTTGAGGTAATGTATCACTCTCCATTGGGAAGGGTGATGAAAAGATTATGTAGGACTTCTGTTAGTCCCCTACTAGAACAAAGTTAGAAGAATATGCTATTGGTGGTGAGGATAGACCTAGGGATCATGAAGTGAATATGCAACTCCTCCATGTGGAAGCTGGTGAGTGGTAGGTCCCTCTGGCTTCTGATGCTTTGGCACCATTTTACCACGTGGATTCCCCTTTTGATTGTTCTCTAATTTTCTATAATTAACTTCTGTCTCATAGAGTATTTGATTTGATGGGAGTTTATTTCCACCCTCTCAATCCTCTTTATCTTCTTGAATTGATTTATTTAAGTTTGGAGTATTCAAAAACTTGGGACTCATTTAAGCTTATTTAATTTTGTTCTTTAAATTCAATGGTTGAGGGCCACTTCCTGCAAGAGCAACCTGAGATCATCAAGATCCAAGGAGAGGATGACTTCCAATCATCCTGATAGGAAGAAAAAAAGAGGAAAGAGAGGAGCAGAGATGGTCCACCAAAATGGCCCACGAACACCTACTGAAGATTGGGAAAAGAAGAATAACAGGTATCACCCTTGATACTACAATGAGAAGGTAGGAGACAAAAGAGACAGAGGCAGGTTTTAAAAACATTGCTTGTACAAAAACAGCCACATGGTCACGTATGTGGGCCAAGCGCGAGCAACTCAAATTTTAAGAATCCGCAAAGTACACGTGTCCATACCCATGCATGCATCAAGAATAAGGAGTGGAAAAGGGATGGGACATGGGCATTCTGGAGCGGGGCTAAGACTTACGCATGAAACTCAGAATTTTAAAAAAGCTGACCATGAGGCGCATCCATGTGTTATCCACGTAACTTTGCTGCAAGTCCGGATGAGGAGCAAGGCTAGAGATCTTGGGTTTTAGGGCTTGCAGCACAGCATGAAGGATCAGGGTCAAGAGGGGGCTTACATGATGAAGAACAAGAAGAGTCTAGTAGACCTCAATATCAGCTGGACAAACTGGTGGACTAATTGGAAAAACTGGTCTTTCGTGAGCATGATTTAAAATCCGCCTCCATATGTGCGTAAATGTCGCTAAAGCCTTAGTGGAAATGCGTGCAGGACATTTACTTGAGTTGCCTCTTATGATTATGCGCACACATACATGCATCATGGAGATTTTAAATGATATGTGTTTACTTGCACACACGATATAAAATCACAGCATATCTCTGTTCTCGCACTGATAGCATGTTTATGGGTTCATGCAGTTCCCTTTAAAGTAGCCAGAAAATGTATTAAAACTAGATCTTCGATACTTCCACTTTATTGGTAGGGAAGTATCCAACTTTCCCTAGATCCAATGGGAGGGAGGCATCAAGAAATTAAAGAATCTATTTCAATTGAATTTAACTTTCTGAAAGACTGTACAAAGTCACAAAATTACTTAAAAATACCATATTAAAAGCGGAGTACACAGCTGTACTACTGCACTATTGCATCTTATCAATATAACCCCTTTACCATTCAGGGTCACCTTCCCAGTCTTGGGAGCATTAGGGTCACTCTCCCAAGTGGAGCATCGACTCTCTAGGGGCGGGATCTGGGGGCAGAATAACCTGCAAGGCCAGTACTGGGCCAAGGATAATCCACACAGGAAAAAAACCCCAATGTCCAGTCAAACGTTTTGCTCCAAAATAAAAAGTTTACAGTTGTAATCCTACCTGGGGTCACTGACATGTTTCTAGAAGATTTCTGGAGGGGTCCAGTAGCAGCAATCAGCACCTCCCTAAATATCCACATGGCAGCAGCGACAGCAGTAGCAGAGGAATGAGAGAGGCTTTGAGGTTGCTGGCAAAAGAAAGAGAGGGGGGTTTGCCTTCAGTTTGTGCAAGTGTATGAATAGGAGTCTGCCTGGGGGTGTATATGTGTGAATGCATGGGTGCCTGCCTGAGGCTTTATCTGTGTATGAGAACGAATGGGTGTCTTTCTGGGGTCTGTCTGTGTGAGAATAGATGCCTGCCTGTGTGTGGTGTATGTGTGTGTGAGAATGAATTGGTGCCTGCTTGGGGGTCTGTGTGTATGTGTGTGTGAGAATGAATGTGTGCATGCCTGGGAAGTGGGAAGGGAGCGGTGTAAGAATGAATAGGATCTACCTGGGGGTGTATGTGTGTGAATGCATGGGTGCCTGCCTGAGGCTGTATCTGTGTATGAGAACGAATGGGTGTCTTTCTGGGGTCTGTCTTTATGAGAATAGGTGCCTGCCTGTGTGTGGTGTATGTGTGTGTGAGAATGAATTGGTGCCTGCCTGGGGGTCTGTGTGTGTGTGTGTGTGTATGTGAGAATGATTGGGAGCTTGCCTGGGTGTGTGTGTTTCTGTGTATGTGAGGGAGCCAGTGAGAGTGAGAGCATGTGTGTAGATGGTGTGGGGGGGGGGAGAGGGTCTTACTGAAAGTGTGTCAATGTGAGAGAGAGGGAGGTTAAGGTGGGTATAAGAGCATGTATGTGTGTGGTGTATGTGACAGTGTATGTGTGAGAAAGAATGAACATGTGAGTATGTGTGAGAGAGAGGATAAAGTTTGTGCGCGTCCCTAACCTAATCCTCGACAATTTCAAAGTGAATGGAAATAGCAAAGTTGCTTACCTTGTAATAGGTGTTATCCCAGGACAGCAGGATGTAGTCCTCACATATGGGTGACATCATCAGATGGAGCCCTGGTACGGAAAACTTCTGTCAAATGTTTCTAGAAACTTTTGGCTGGCACTCTGGGCCTACTGAGCATGCCCAGCATGCCATGATATTCTCAGCCACAGGGGTCTCCCTTCAGTCTCATTTGTAGCAATATGCGTGAGCTAAAAAAATAAAATAATATAACGTATCGGACCCAATTTTGCTTTATCCCAGGACAAGCAGGATGATAGTCCTCACATATGGGTGATTAGCAAGCTACAGGCTGAGTCATTCTTACATTATACCAACAGCATACAACTTGTGCAACAAGCACAACAACTGGTGTACTGCTGGAAAAAATGAGGCAGCCTGAATCACAGCAGGATGGATGTAGAAGGAGTTGGAGTCATACTGGAAATAAGTTCTTTAAGACAGATTGTCCAAAGGCTGAATCTTGTCATCCTTCTTTGTCCAGACAATAATGAGCTGCAAAGGTGTGAAGGGAACTCCACGTTGCAGCTTTACATATGTCAAGAATGGGCACTGAACGATAGTGCGTTACTGATGTGGACATAGCCCTTACTGAATGTGCTTTTACTCGCCCCTGGAGAGGAATCTTTGCTTTTTCATAACAGAATTCAATACAGTCTGCTAGCCAGTTGGAGAGAGTCTGTTTCCTACTGCAACTCCTGGTTTATTTTTGTCGAAAGAAACAAAGAGTTGGGTGGATTTCCTATGGACTGCCGTGCGGTTCAGGTAAAAAGCTAGTGCATGTTTACAGTCCAAGGTGTGTAAGACTCTCTCTCCCTGATGAGAGTGAGGTCTTGGAAAGAACATAGGCAAGACTACTGACTGATTAATATGAAAGTCTGTTACCACTTTTGGTAAGAATTTGGGGTGAGTGCGAAGGACTACTCTGTCATGCAGGAACCTTGTGTAAGGTGAGTATGTGATGAGAGCTTGCAACTCACTGACCCTTCTAGCCGATGTAATGGCTACTAAGAAAAGCATTTTCCATGTAAGGAATTTTTCTTCACAAGAGTGTAGAGGCTTGAACGGTGAGTGCATGAGCCTTGTTAGTACTAAATTCAGGTCCCATTCAGTGACCGGTGGTCGAATGGGAGGCTTATGGTGAAGTAAGCCTCTCATGAACCTACTTACTAGGGGTTGTGCTGTTATTGGCGCATCCCCTATTCCCTTGTGGTATGCCGCTATGGCGCTTAGGTGTACTCTTACAGAGGATGTCTGGAGACCAGAATCCGACAGGTGGTATAGGTAATCTAGTAAAGAAGAAGTGGGGCAGGAGAAAGGTTCTATACCTTTTTGCGTGCACCATTTTGTAAATCTAGTCCATTTAAAGTGGTAGGATTTACGTGTGAAAGGCATTCGTGAAGCTACTAGAACTTGAGAGACTTGTGTTGATAGATTAAGTGGTTGCAGAATTAAGCTTTCAACATCCAAGCTGTTAGGGCAAGAGTTGTCAGGTTGTGATGACGCAACTTGCTCTGATTCTGAGTTAAGAGAGTGGGTTCTGTGCCCAGGCGATTGGTTTGTGAGATTGAGAGGTCGAGGAGTATGGGAAACCATACTTGTCGAGGCCAGTATGGGGCTATGAGGATCATTGTCCCTCTGTCCTGTTGTAGCTTCACGAGCGTTTTTCGCAATGAGCGGCATTGGAGGATACGCATATAGAAGACCTGTGTTCCAGGAGCGAGCAAATGCGTCCCTGGGAACTGTTTGTCGACGTCCGTGGAGGGAGCAGAACCTTTCCACTTTGTGGTTCAGTGTGGACGCAAAGAGGTCTATGGTTGGGCGACCACAGCGTTGAAAGATTTTGCTCGCTACACGTGGGTCCAGCGACCATTCGTGGGGATTGAAATGTCGACTGAGATCGTCCGCTAGGATGTTTTTTATGCCCGCCCGATAAGTTGCTCGGAGATGTATGGAATGCTCTAGAGCCCAAGCCCAAATCTGTACTACTTCCTGGCATAGCAGATAAGAGCCTGTGCCTCCTTGTTTGTTTATGTACCACATTGCTACTGTGTTGTCTGTTTGTATCAGCACAGTCTTGTTTGAGAGGCAGTCTTTGAAGGCATAAAGGGCATATCGTATCGCTCGAAGTTCCAAAAAGTTTATCTGACACTGCTTTTCGAGCGTATTCCACATCCCTTGTGTTTGAAGGTTGTTGATGTGAGCTCCCCATCTAATGTTGGAGGCATCTGTAGTCAGGATGACTTCCGGATTTGCCTGTTGGAATGGGAGACCAGCTGTCAATGCTGTTTGATTTGTCCACCAGTGGAGCGATAGGCACTGCTGGTGGGTGATTTGAATTGTGTAGGACAGTGGTTGGAAAGCTTGTAGCCATTGAGATTTCAAAGTCCACTGGGTTCTTCTCATGGCTAACTTTGCCAGAGGAGTGACATGTACTGTCGAGGCCAAGTGTCCTAGCAGCACCAGAATTTGATGGGCGGATGCGAACTGGTGATTAATTATAATATTCACCAAGCACCCCAGATTGTTGGCACGGTCTCTTGGAAGAGAAGCTTTCGCCACTGTGGTGTCGAGGTCTGCTCCGATGAATGTGAGGAGTTGAGATGGCTCGATGTGGGATTTTGGATAATTGATGAGAAATCCCAGAAGGTGCAATAGTGTTATTGTGGTTTCCAAGGCAGAGAGAGCTCCCTGTCTGGATGGACTTCTGATTAACCAATCGTCTAGGTATGGAAAAACATGAATACTGTTTTTTCTTAGATGTGCGGCCACCACTGCTAGGCATTTTTTTAATACTCAAGGGGCAGAGGCTAGTCCGAATGGTAGGACTCGATACTGGTAATGATTCTTTCCCACAACGAATTGTAGGTACTTGCGATGTTGTGTGGAAATTGGTATGTGTGCATAAGCGTCTTGAAGATCCAGAGAACAGAGCCAATCTCCCTTTTGAAGCAATGGAAGGATGGTTCCCAGGGATACCATTCGAAATTTTTCCTTGTGAAGAAATTTGTTGAGATTGCGGAGGTCTAAGATAGGACGAACGCCGCCTGTTTTCTTTGGAATGAGGAAATAGCAGGTGTAGAACCCTGTCCCTTGTTGAGACTGGAGAACTGGTTCAATGGCCCTGGCGGTCAGCAAAGTAGAGAGTTCTACTTGGAGCGTAATTTTGGATAGATTGTAATGGAGAGAGATGATTCAGTAGAACTATAAGGAACAGGTTGCAGTAGTCTAAGTGGGAGATGATGAAAGAGTAGTTAAGGATTCTGATTGTTATGGTTTTTGTAAGAATGTGAACCCTGAGCCGAGATGAGAAATGTCTCTGCCCACAGGGAGGAGCCCTGTGAGCCTCACCGTCGGTGGGCATGGTCTCAGCAATGTAGGACACAGCTGTAGTAGAGAGGAAACACAAGGCATAGCCAGCGGAGCAGGAAATGTAAAGAAACACAGTTCTTGAGCAATAGGTTACGCCAGGGTGGCACCGCTGGAGTAAAGGTCCAGTAGTGGCCCGCAGTGCGGGGTACACCAGGAGATTCCTACTAGGGGTGTGCATTCGTTTTCGCCGTATTGGCGTTCCGCAACGTATACCGCACTATTCATAGTATTCGTGGGGAAGCAAAACGTATCGCGATTCCCCACAAATACACGAATATTCGCCGAATTATACAGCCACCTAAATAAAAATTTAAACAAACCCCCCACCCTCCTGAACCCCCCCAAGACTTACCAAATCTCCCTGGTGGTCCAGCGAGGGGGGGTGTCCGGGAACCATCCCCTACACTCACACCCTCGGTGCCGGTTTCATCATGGCGCCGATAGCCTTTGTCACAGGGGCTACCGGTGCCATTGGTCAGCCCCTGTCACATGGCCATCGGCGTATTCTTGTGCTCCTACCATGTGACAAGGGCTGACCAATGGCACCGGTAGCCCTGTGACATAGTATGGGCAAAGGCTATCGGCGCCATTTTGAGTACTGGCATCGGACGGCCGGAGTGCAGGAGGTCACTCCGGGACCCCCGTTGGATCCCCAGGGACTTTTGGCCAGCTTGGGGGGGACCTCCTGACCCCCACAAGACTTGCCAAAAGTCCAGCGGGGGTCTGGGAGCGACCTCCTGCACGTCGGCCGTCCGATGCCAATACTCAAAATGGCGCCGATCGCCTTTGCCCTCATTATGTCACAGGTACCGACGGTCGGCCCCTGTGACTTAGTGAGGGCAAAGGCGATCGGCGCCATTTTGAATACTGGCAGCAGATCGCCTTTGCCCTCTCTATGTCACAGGGGCCGACCGTCGGTACCTGTGACATAGAGAGGGCAAAGGCGATCTGCGCCATTTGAGTATTGGCATCGGACGGTCGACGTGCAGGAGGTCGCTCCCGAACCCCCGCTGGACTTTTGGCAAGTCTTGTGGGGTCAGGAGGCCCCCCCAGCTAACCAAAAGTCCCTGGGGGTCCAACGGGGGTCCCGGAGCGACCTCCTGCACACCGGTCATTCGATGCCAGTACTCAAAATGGCGCCGATAGCCTTTGCCATACTATGTCACAGGAGCTACCGGTGCCATTGGTCAGCCCCTGTCACATGGTAGGAGCACAAGATGGCGCCGATGACCATGTGACAGGGGCTGACCAATGGCACCGGTAGCCCCTGTGACAAAGGCTATCGGCGCCATGATGAAACCGGCACAGAGGGTGTGAGAGTGCTGGGGATGGGTCCCGGACCCCCCGCTGGACCACCAGGGAGTTTTGGTAAGTCTTGGGGGGGGTCAGGAGGGTGGGGGGTTGTAGTTAATTTTAATTTTAGCTGGGACACGAATAGAAATTGCCGTATTAACGCATCGGGGTGCCATACGGCCGAATGCAACATATCTGCTACCCGACGAATCCGAATCACGAATGCAACGTATGGCGTCCCTCTGCACATCCCTAATTCCTACAGGTGGGTGGAGATTACCTCAGAAATGCAGATCCGATAGTGGCCCACAGCGAAGGGTATGCTGAGGATGATTGTACTGATGATGAAGGTGTTGGTAAGATCTGAGGTGCAGGAACCTGGATGTTGATCTTGTAGATGCGGCAATACCGTGCAGCTCAGGATATGCTGGAATGATAATATACTGAAGAGGAACAGTAGTGGTCCTAGGCACAGGGTACACCGTAGTAAGCTTCAGTGAGGCTGGTATCATAGAAGGTACTCACAAGAGGAAGTTCCAGGAGATGTCCCAGGTAGGAAGGCCCTCCGAGGAGCAGATAGCCAGGAACGTGGAAGGACCCCCGAGGAGCGGGTACCCAGAGCGTCCGAACACCAAGAAGAGACACTGGAACTGAAAATCCAAGAATGGAGTGGATTCAGCAATGAGAGAAGTCCTTGCTAACTTGTAGTAGCAGAGAGATGGACAGCTTAAGTACAGCAGCGGGTTGACGTTATTGGAAGGGGATTCCCCCGAGGTTCCCGCCATGACGTGTACAAAGGAGGCCCGCGTGCGCGCTTTAGGTGATTCCGGAAACAAGATGGCGGTCAGCTGCGCCCGCGCCGTCCCGGGAATGTCGGGGAGGTCGGCAGTGGTTGGCGGAGGCCGCTATTCATCTAAGATTGACTGTGTGAGGAAAAAAAGAGGTGGGCATGAGAGATCGCAGCCGTCTGTGACTGACAGGCGTAACACTGATACTAAGTTCAGAATGGAAGGGACTGATTTTGGCTATGTTACAGAAAAAGAAATCTATCAATCAAAACATCTCTCCAAAAAAGGAGGCAATATACTTTATCCTTACTACCACGCAGAAGTTTTTTTGGGAAATTGTATCAGAATAAATGTGCCTTCACAGTCGCCTGGCTCTTGCCCTTACATAGAAACATAGAAACATAGAAATGACGGCAGAAGAAGACCAAACGGCCCATCCAGTCTGCCCAGCAAGCTTCACACATTTTTTCTCATACTTATCTGTTTCTCTTAGCTCTTTGGTTCTATTTCCCTTCCACCCCCACCATTAATGTAGAGAGCAGTGATGGAGGTGCATCCAAGTGAAATATCAAGCTTGATTAGTTAGGGGTAGTAGGGGAAGTAACCGCCGCAATAAGCAAGCTACACCCATGCTTATTTGTTTTACCCAGACTATGTTATTCAGCCCTTATTGGTTGTTTTTCTTCTCCCCTGCTGTTGAAGCAGGGAGCTATGCTGGATATGCGTGTAGTATCAGTTTTTCTTCTCCCCTGCCGTTGAAGCAGAGAGCTATGCTGGATATGCGTGAAGTATCAGTTTTTCTTCTCCCCTGCCGTTAAAGCAGAGAGCTATGCTGGAAATGCATTGAAAGTGAATTATCAGGCTTATTTGGTTTGGGGGTAGTAACCGCCGTAACAAGCCAGCTACTCCCCACTTTGTGAGTGCGAATCCTTTTTTTCTTCTCCCCTGCCGTTGAAGCAGTGAGCTATGCTGGATATGCGTGAAGTATCAGTTTTTCTTCTCCCCTGCCGTTGAAGGCAGGGAGCTATGCTGGATATGCGTGAAGTATCAGTTTTTCTTCTCCCCTGCCGTTGAAGCAGAGAGCTATGCTGGATATGGGTTGAACGTGAAGTATCAGGCTTATTTGGTTTGGGGTAGTAACCGCTGTAACAAGCCAGCTACTCCCTGCTTTGTGAGTGTGAATCCTTTTTTCTTCTCCCCTGCCGTTGAAGCAGTGAGCTATGCTGGATATGCGTGAAGTATCAGTTTTTCTTCTCCCCTGGCCGTTGAAGCAGGGAGCTATGCTAGATATGCGTGAAGTATCAGTTTTTCTTCTCCCCTGCGTTGAAGCAGTGAGCTATGCTGGATATGCATGAAGTATCAGTTTTTCTTCTCCCCTGCCGTTGAAGCAGAGAGCTATGCTGGATATGCGTGAAGTATCAGTTTTTCTTCTCCCCTGCCGTTTTGAAGCAGGGAGCTATGCTGGATATGCGTGAAGTATCAGTTTTTCTTCTCCCCTGCCGTTGAAGCAGAGAGCTATGCTGGATATGGGTTGAACGTGAAGTATCAGGCTTATTTGGTTTGGGGTAGTAACCGCCGTAACAAGCCAGCTACTCCCCGCTTTGTGAGTGCGAATCCTTTTTTCCACATTTCCTCTTGCTGTTGTAGCTTAGAGCGATGTTGGAGTCACAGTAACCATGTGTATGTTTATTGAATAAGGGTATTATCTCCAGGCAGTAGCCGTCGTTCTGGCGAGCCACCCACTCTTTATTGACGGCCTCTTGATTTTATGGATCCACAGTGTTTATCCCACGCCCCTTTGAAGTCCTTCACAGTTCTGGTCTTCACCACTTCCTCCGGAAGGGCATTCCAGGCATCCACCACCCTCTCCGTGAAGAAATACTTCCTGACATTGGTTCTGAATCTTCCTCCCTGGAGCTTCAAATCGTGACCCCTGGTTCTGCTGATTTTTTTCCTATGGAAAAGGTTTGACGTTGTCTTTGGATCATTAAAACCTTTCAAGTATCTGAAAGTTTTTTATCATATCACCTCTGCTCCTCCTTTCCTCCAGGGTGTACATATTTAGATTCTTCAATCTCTCCTCATAAGTCATTTGATGAAGACCTTCCACCTTTTTGGTCGCCCCTTCTCTTACAGGGCTACAACCAGTATCATGTATATAGCTCACACAGTCACCTCATTTACTCTTCCCAATTCGCGGTTTTTGTATTTTAAAACCCCATCACATGACCCACTACTTTCTAAAAACCTATCTCTCACTCACTGTTTAAACTTTACCCACACCTAAGTGCTCCACTCAAATCCTCAAAACATATCTTTCAGATTATCAAATTTTTGATCATTTTAAATCTTAGACACGTTAAAATGCTTATCTCTTCTTTTCCCGCTATTCATTCAGTAGTCTCGTAGTGCCGCTGTTATATACACACTCCCATGACTCCCGACATCGACGATGTTTCGGCGGAAAACACCTGCCTTCTTCGGGGGATCTCTCTTTCCAGTACTGGCCGCAACCGGCTCCTTTCCCAGCTCTGCTTCAAAATGGCGCCATTTTTGAAGTAGAGCTGGGGAAAGGAGCCACACCTAAGTGTGGAGTACTTAGGTGTGGGTAAAGTTTAAACAGTGAGTGAGAGATAGGTTTTTAGAAAGTAGTGGGTCACGTGATGGGGTTTTAAAATACAAAAAAAGCGAATTGGGAAAGAGTAAATGAGGTGACTGTGTGTGCTATATACACGATACTGGTTGTAGCCCTGTAAGGGCAAGAGCCAGGCGACTGTGAAGGCACATTTATTCTGATACAATTTCCCCAAAAATCTTCTGCATGGTAGTAAGGGTAAAGTATATTTCCTCCTTTTTTGGAGAGACGTTTTGATTGATAGATTTAAACAAGGAGGATTCTGAAGCCTTTTTATCATTAGTTTTTTGTGGTTCAAACAGAAAAAGAAATGACAGCTTGTAACAGTGTTTTGGATATGTGTAGAAAAGGAGTGAGTGGAGTTGAAGATGTCCTCAAAGTACAGGCTGAGAGACTGAGAAGATGATAGTGCTATCCAAAGAAACAGAGAGAGTGGAAAAAGAGGAAGTGTATTTCAGGGGAAAGATAGGCTGTTCTGTCTTGGCTATGTTGAGTTTAAGGTGATGGTGCAACATGTCAGACAAGTAGGCTGAGATTTGGGACTGGATTCCTGATGAAATTTCTGGTGTAGAGAAGTAAATCTGGGAGTGATCAGCATAGCAATGGTATTGAAAGCCATAGTAGGAGATCAAAGCACCAAGGGAATCGGTATAGTGAGCGAAAAGAAGATGGCACAGAAGAGAGCCCTGAAGCACACTAAATGACAATGGAATGGCAGTAGAAGAGGATCCACCAGATGACACACTAAAACTGCTATGGGAAAGTTAAGAAGAGAACCAAGGCAGGATGGAGTCCTGAAATCCAAGTGAGCTAGAGTATCAAGCAGTAGGTGGTGATCAACAGTGTCAAAAGTAGTAGATTGGTCAAGGAGGATAAGGATTAAATTTACGGATTTAGCCATAAATAGATCATGGAAGACTTTGGAATGGGCTGTTCTATGGAAGGTAGAGGGTGAAAACCAGACTGGAGTGGATCGAGAATAGCATGAGTTGAAAGAAAGTCAAGACAGCAGATGTGAAAAGCATGTTTGAGTAGTTTGGATGCAAAAGGGAGGAGGAAGTTGTGAAAATAGTTAGCAGGGCAGCTAGGGTCTAGAGAGGTTTTTTTTTTTCTTTAGGAGTGGTGTGATTACAATACGTTTGAAGGCAGCAGGCAAAGTAGCAAAGGAAAGTGATAATTGAGAATGTGACACATGGAAAGGATGACTGCAGGGGAAATAGAGCTAAGTTGCTGAGTGGCAATGTAGTCAAAGGAACAAGTAGTGAGTGTGGAAGAAGAGAAAAGATGACCAGTTCCTCCACTGTGATTTCACAAAAGGAGATGAGGATGGCAAGGACTAGAGGAAGGGAAGAGGAATGAAATGGGTGAAGTGGATGGGAAGGTAGAGGTGACCTGATTGAGAACTCAAGACTAATTTGTGAACCTTTTTTTGGAAGACAGTCAGCCATAGTATTGGCAGAGAGTGAAGCTGGAGGATGGGAAGGTGGGGGGATGGGTGGCAAAGGCAGTTTGAGGAGAGATGTAAGGAAGGTGGACCCTTGAGTCGAGACAAGGTTGTTACCACCACCAAGGAGAGGTCCTCGGTGGTCCTCGCCATCAGGAGGCAGTTCCGAGGAAGAGAGCCCAACAGGTCCTTCATCTATACCAGCCCACATTCTCGCGGGTTGAGCCCTTGGGTGCTGGGGCCGGCAGGACTTAGGTGCGGGCCTCTCAGACAGCAGGCAGAAGACAGGTCAGACATGCCAAGGGTCGAGGCAGGCAGCAGGCTCAAGGGGATAGAATCCAGGCCGAGGTCTGGCCAGGCAGTGGACGAGCAGGAGCGTGGACCAGGCTGAACGTCAGGGCAGGCGCAGACAAGCAGGAACAGTGGACCAGGCTGAAGACAGGGCATGGCAGGGGGGCAAGCAGGAACGGTGAGACGAGCAAGAGTCAGAGCCAGTAGATCAATCTGAGGGAGCAGGAACGATGAGGAGCTGGAGCAGGATCCGGAGCAGGAGTCAGAAGAATCACAGGAACATGGGATAAGGATGCAGACAACACGCACTCACCAGGAGCTGGACCTGTTGCCGAGGCAAGGAGGAAGCGGTAAGGTAGGGTATTTATACCTGCCTTGCCTGATGTCATCATCCTGAACCTTGGGGAACTTTCCTGCCATTGGCCCTTTAAATTGAGTCCATGCACGCGTGCCTAGACAGTCCGGGGATACAGCAGCGTCAGGGCATTGCCGAGCAGGCCACAATGGCGGTGAACCGTGCCGGGACGCGGCAGCGGCGGAGGGACGCTGGAGTGGGCTTCCTGCCACGCAGGTGGGCAGACCCAGCCCAACTCCCCGAGGGCCAGGGCGCCCAACAAAAGAATTGAGTATGGCAAAAGGATGGCATGGGTTGCAGCAAGAAAGTTTATCAGATGGACATAGTAGTCCCATAGTAGTCTTGCTTAGCAAGTGCAATAGCAGACTGGAAGGAGGTTAGTATGAATTTGAAATGTAAGAAGTCAGAATAGGCATGGGATTTTAGCCAGAGACGCTCTACAGAACAGGCATAGAAACATAGGAAGTAAATTTGTCGGGGATAGGGGTGGGAAACCAAGGCTGAGGTTTAGTGTGCCTTACAGAATAGGTAAGGGGAGAGGCAAAAATGCCTAAAGCAAAGGAGAGCATAGTATTATAAGAAGAAACTTTCTCATTAACTGATTCAGACAATGTAGTGGAGGAGAGGAGAGATGAGACAATGGAATGATTCAAGGATTGATAACCTAAAGATTCCTGATGGTGTTGGTGGTGACTGGATGAGGCTGTGAGACAGGGTGGTTTAGTGTAAAAGTTAGCAGATGATGGTCTGAGAGTGGAAGAACTGAGGTGGAGAAAAGCAATTGGAAGAAAGCACTAGGTCAAGGCAGCAGCCATGCTTATGAGTAGGGGCAGTAGAGCAGAGTTAGAGGTCCAATGAGGAGGTTAAATTAAGGAGTTTTGATGCATAAGAGTTAAAGGGGTCATCAGCATGAAGGTTAAAATCCACAAGAATAAGGGAATGGGAAGATGGTTCAAGGAAGAAGGAAAACCAGGAGACAAAGTCAGAGAGATTAGAGGAGGAGACTCATCAGGGGGTCAACAAATGATACTGCAGCTACCTGGACAGGTAGTGGAATGACTAGGTGGATGCAGTGAGCCTCAAAGGAAGAAAATGAGTGGGACTGAGATGGAAGAAGAAGTTAAAAGCTACAGGAGAGGGAGAGCAATAATCCAGCACCACCACCACAGTTTACTATGTGAGATTCATTCTAAGGCAAGAGTACTAGATTTCAGGAAAATGAACTTTGTCGAAATGGGGGAGTACTTCAAGGAGTCGTTAGTTGGATGGGAAAAGCTAGGGGAAGTAGAAGGGCAGTGAGCAAAACAAAAAGGAGATATAAGGGCAACTAATCTTATGTTTCTTTTTTTACATTGTTGCACTGCATACAAGCCTGGCTTATTGTGGTTTCCAGTCAGTTTTTGCTGCCTGTTTCTATTTATACTTTATAGATAATTTATTCTATTTTGTGAGAGTCCATGTGTGTTCTGCATGTGTGACCAAGGTGAGGTATTCTGCTAATTGGAGTTTCTGTGTAGGAATCTATAGCAGCCTGGTTTGTTCTGTTTTCCTAATAGGAGGTGTATTAGTATTGTAGGACTTACTGTAATATTTTCAGTGTTGCCTTTTCAAAGGTAGGGTTTGTTACTGTTTGAGTGCAGGCATTTTGTCCGTTTTGGTATGGGAGGTTTACTATATTGTAATAGTAATTCAGTTTTCTCAAGGCTATCTGAGGGCCTAATCTATACCCAACATGCTTTACAGTGGCCCTAATACCATATGGGTTTCAAGTGCATTTTTTGTAGGGATTTTTGGTTGGCACCATAGCAATAGATTCAGTATAAATAATATATATAAGTGATATTTTCTTTATATCAGAAGACTGTACTTTGAATACCCTTTTTTCATGTAAAATCTCCCTTTTAGGATTGGGGTAGTGGTTAATAAGATATTTTAAATAAATACAAATTATGTCTGGGGTGAGGGGTAGTGGCCCCCAAGGTTTTGTAAGGTTCACCTATTGTTGCATTCATGGACCCTTGGGCTGAGGCAGGATTGGCACAACCTGCAGGGAGGAGGAGCCCTGCAGTTTCCCACCATCAGCAGGGCGGGCCCAGACAAAGCAGAGAAATCCAGCTGGAGCTTCGCCTGTACCTGCTCGGGTTTCCCTTGGGTGAGCCTTTGAGTGTAGAGGCCACACGTCTTAGGTGGGGTCTCTGCTGATATCAGAAGAAGAGATCCTTGGGATAGCAGGGTCAAAGGCAGGCAGAGGTCAGATGAGTCTAAGTTGTAGGCTATGGTCGAAGGTAGGCAGCGATCAAGCATATCCGGGAGCAGGCAGTGGTTGGTGACAGGAAGCAGTCAAGTATATCCAAAAGCAAGCAGTGGTCAGTGACAGGCAGCGGTAAATGTATCTGAGGTCAGGCTGAGATCAATTTGGGTATCCGAGTGGAGAGAGGGGTGGTAAGGGCAGGGCAGTCAGGCACAGACCAGGACCCATAAGGAAGGAGGCGAAGACAGGAAAACAGGCACCGGAAATTAAAGACAAACTGAGGACACTGGAACTGAAGAAAAGCTAAAGACAAGATACGGGAGCAACTGGAACTACTTCAAATGTAGAGTACCTGTTGCTGAAGCAGTGAGGGAATGCCAGTGGTGGCCTCTTATACGCTGGGAGGATTGGATGTCATCATCTGGCTTGCCGTCAGGCTTTCCTGCCATTGGCCCTTAAATGGGGGAATGCTGGGCTCGTCAGAGGTGGGCCCTGCAGCGTCTTGCCACGTATGAAGCTAGCGACATCCAGCTGCGTCTGAGCGCAGTGTTTCAGACACGCAGGAGGCCACAGTCTGCAGGCCATGTCGAAGGAGGAAGGAAGAACTTCAGGCAGGGAGGTGAATGCAGCGGTTCATGAGCCTAGGTGCGGATTGCCAAACGCAACACTTATGGCACCTAATACCCTTCCACCTGCCCTGAGAGAGTGATAGTTGGTAGGGTTCCCAGGAGTGTGGTAGACTTACCAGTTTCCTAGAAATATCATTGACACTTTATCTGCCACTCCTCTGGGAACCATAACCTCTGCTTTTCCTCTTTCCTCAGCATTTCAAATCAATGAACGGGTAGACTCCAGGGGAGACTCCTCCCCTGACTCCCTCAGTAATTTGACCTATACTGTGCCTGAAGGGGGGGGGGAGGGGCACCATCTCATCCTTCACCTCAGGAAGCAGATTGTCTTGAGCCATCCCTGGTCCCAAAGTGGTAGAATGGATTACAAATTGATTGACTGACAGTCGTGGTAAATGGAAACTAATCTGAGGAGAGAAAAACTAATCTCAGGAGAGAAAAGAAATAAGTGGATTGCCTCAAGGATAGGTTCTAGGAACAATTTTGTTCAATATCTTTGTGAGCAACATAATGGAAGGTTTAGAAGGAAAAAATTATCTTTTTGTGGATGACACTAAGGTCTGCAACATCGTGGACACACTTGAAGAGGTAGAGAAGTGATCTAAGAAAGGTCAAGCGGTGATTGAAGGTTTGGCAGCTAGGATTCAATGCCAAGAAGTGCAGAGTCATGCATTAGGGATGCAGAAATCCAAAGGAGCTCTGTGTGATGGAGGGTGAAGAACTGATGAGCACAGACCAGGAAAGAGACCTCGGGGTAATAATGTCTGATGATTTGAAGGCAGCGAAGCAATGTGGTAGCAATGATGCAACTGTGGACCCCTCTAGCTAGTATCCTAGCTTCCGTTTCCAGAGAAGCAGTGATGGTATGTAAGCGCTAAATAATTTAAAAATCTGGGGTCCGTTTTCAGCCGCTTTGCAGCTCTGCTAGTTAGCCGGATAAACATACGCAGCTAACTCCGCTCCTCCTTGGAATGCCTCTTGCTCACCCATGGAACACCCCCTTCTTATTCGGCTAAATTCCAGCCTGATAAGGGCTAAATATAGCTGGGTAAGCCATTGAGAAGGATAACTATTATGTTATGTTCAAATGGTTTTTGAATATGGACTTCGCTATTAATATTTTTATTTATTTATAAACATTTCATATTCTGTTTTTTCCAAGCTTGTTCCAAGTGGAATATATATGTTGCCCTATTCTAAAAAGGACACAGTGCAGTTCACATCATCAAAATACCATAAATTCAACAACATATAAATATACTACATACAATAGCAAATACATTAAAAACTCATAACTATATACTCCTCACCCCTCCTTTCACAAGGGGTCAAGACAGCTAATTACCATATTGACCAGTAAAGTGGCACTTTAAGAAAATCAACTTACCCTGAAGGTAGGATCCAGGGACTCCTAAATGGATTCCTAGTTTAGGAAATCCCTCAGGGAATAGTCTCAGAGAACATAAAGTAACTATCACCTGGGAGATCTGGTGATTTTCACTAAATGTTTTCATGTTATCTCCTCCCCTTCCCTCTGAGATCCAAGGTGCTTCCCCAGACAATCTTCACTGCGATTTGTATCTTAGCATGCACTTTTCTCTCTCCATCTAGAACTCAGACGGCAACCGAAAAAGCACAGATCTAAACCTTAAAGCAAGTTGTTTTTTTTTGCAAGAATATGGTCCTTCACAGGGGCACCTACTAATGTTATATATATGGAGTCAAAAGATTTCCTTAATGAAGAAATTCTACAATTCATTCTCAAATAAAAAAAAAAACCTCTGTCACTCAATGAAATGCTAGATGGGCAAGCAGAACATTCACATTACCATAAATATCCTATTACTTACCCATCTCTGGGTAGTTTCTTTGGGATTATCATAAATCCATTCAAGCAATGCTTGGCACCTGCTCTCTGTCTCTGGAGAACTATCAGTCCCCAAGACAGATCTAATCAATGATAATACTTAAACTGTACCCATCTTTGTGCAGCTTTTGTGTTGTTGGCTATACAGGAAACCCTAGTAGTCTGCATGCATTCCTAAAGCATTTGTCTATTATTATTTGATATTCTGCCTTTACCAAGCTGGTCTCAAGGCAGATTACAATCAAATTTATAATTAAATTCCAGTTACCATTTTTGTCTCAGTTTATGACGAGCATGGAAAGCAGGAAAAGAACATATTAAAGCAAGGGCATACAAGCACGAACGGGGAGGGGGGGGGGACATATTAAGGAGGGGCATCTAAAATATGATTAAAGGAGAGAAGAAGATTATTGTGATCAACTATGGAGCAGCAGATGATATAATGGTCGTAGTACGGTCTATTAGAGCAGGGTAAAAAAGATACAATAGTGCAAGACACCTAGTGCAAAGCAATTAAAGAAAAGAGGAAGTCCGGTGATGGTGGTTGATGATATGGGTTTCATGATCAAGTTCCAGTACTCAGTGATAGGAGGAAGTCTCTGGTGCTGTTTTTGCCGCAGTTCTTGTGCCAATCTTTAAGTGGAAATTATGGAAAGCCAAGCCTTAACTCATATTTCTTTAATCTAATCTACAATCCAATAATAGATTCAGTCCAGAAAACTCTCTCTTGCTCTCTATGGAGGTAGCCCTTTTGACTACTATTACTACTACTTAGCATTTCTATAGCACTACACGACATAAGCAGCCCTGTACAAACAACACATCAAAAGACAGTTCCTGCTCAATACAACCACTGAGCATAAGAGAGTGCATGTGTGTGTGAGGGGAGACCCACCACTGGGTGTGAGAGACTGCCTATGTGTCTGAGGGGGAAAGAGCCACTGGGTGTGAGACTATGTGTGCAAGGGAGAGAGAGCCACTAGGCAAGGGACTGCCTATATGCGTTTCAAGAAGTAATACAATAGTTACAAAGTTAGCAAAGGAAGATAAAACCAGACAATCATACCTAAGATTAACAACCACGGGTTCTCAACTCTGCTCCTTGCCAGCCATAAGCAGTTCTGGTTTTCAGGGTAATTTAGCTAGGCAAATTAACATTGTTCTGATGAATATTTACCATTCATATGATTTATGAATGTTTGCTTATTGTGATCCGCACTGAACTCTTGTTGTGGAAGTAGAGGAATATAAGTTTATGTAAATAAATAAACTAATAAAACCAGAGATGTTTGCAGCTTTTAGTGAGATACTAACTTGCCAGCTATATTTGTGTCCTTTCAGAGGGATTTTAACTCAGAATCTCCAGCACATTATGTAGCTTAAACTAATTAGAAGGCAAGCCAATTAATATGGGGCAGGGGTACACAATTATAGCAAATCATAATACTCCCAAAATAAGTAAAAAATTGTTAACAAAACAATTAGCACTATGTGCCATATTGTATCAACCTGAGACAGGAACTCTATTAAGTAGCATACAGGCACATACAGAGTGATTAAATCCAAGCAGTTTTAGGCTCCAGGATGCAAATAATTACCCAATATCAAGTTTTCCCAAAATATCTCCTGTTGCAAAAGGGAATATTAGGCAGCAGTTCAAGCTGTTTTCAAATTTCTTCAGAGCTCACCAATAGTAGGTATCAGCATTGACAGTGCCTCCTGCACTAGTATCTCAAAGCACTCAACACATATGGCCCCTCACCCACACCAAATCTCATAATTCACCTTTTTTATCAGCAGTATCACATGTACAAACTATCAGGACCAACTCTGTACAAGCCCTCACACTCCTCATACCACTAAACCTGCAAAACCCATCAAGACCACCAAATATGAAACAGAAAAAGCATTATTTCTCACTATATTATAAGAATCCTAGGTGCTCTGACTAATCATGACTAGCCGGCTAACTTTAAGATAGCTGGCTATATTCAATAGTGTGTTTCACGTTAGTCAAATAAGTTTATCCAGCTAACTTTGTGGGCTGGAGTGTGTCTGAATATGGACCTCCCTGTTACTATGTATATCCCTGCAAAGTTAGCCTGATAAGTTTATCTGGCTAACTCTGCTAGCTGGCCAGTGGCTGAGTATGGACTTCGTAAACTTCCTATAAACATAGAACTGGCGTTGTGCACTTGCAGTCCCCAAATTTAAATCCAAGATGAGAAAGATAAAGAAAGAAACAAACAGGTCATTATTCAAAGGCATTTAGCCAGTTAACTTGTAAGTTACCTGGCTAAATGCCAACTTTTGAATATCCCCAGCACTTATCCAGCTAAATATTAACTGCATAATTCGTTATCTGGTTAAAATTTAATTTAATAAGGTGGGGCATTGTCTCCTGGCGTGTCCAATGTTGCTCTGACAGCAACACTGATCGCATAAGCAACCATTAATGGCCAAAGTCTTTGTATACCATGTCTTTCATTAAAGTTATGAGGATAAACAAAGTAGAATAGATGCCAATTGTCCTTCAAGGTATTTTATTTAGATGGAGATGGATTGTGGGCTATTTTAACACAATCCGTCTCCAACTAAATAAAAAACCTTGAAGGACAATTGGCATCTATTCTTCTTTGTTTATCATCACGGCTTTTATAGATTGCCTTCCTTATTGTTTCATTAAAGTTATCCAGATACATATATGCAAATAACTTTACATCTAACCAGTGATATTCAAAGATAGCTGGTTAGGGTGTAAAGTTATCTGGTAAAAGTTAGCTGGATAATTTTATTCAGGGACAATCAGCGGGACATTTATTTTCCTAAGTATTCTGGATAACAGTGTACAGAAAAAGAATTACTTCAATAAGTGATAAGTCATATAAAAAATTCTGCGGTAATACAAAAAAGGCCTAATATTTGGCTCTTTTATATTTTTTAAATGTAAGCTGCATTAATTCAGTGTTAACATGGACTAATGCATACACGCATTATGGGTGATGCTGCATTAGCACACTTTAGGACAGTGCAATTCACTCCCAGCCCTTGAGGGCTGCCAATAGGTCAAGTTTTCAGGATATCCCTAATGAATATGCATGATATAGATTTGCATACAGTGGAGGCAGGCGCATACAAATATACCTCATGCATATTCATTAGGGGGTAGATTTTAAAAAATAACGTGATCGCGTACTTTTGTTGGCGCACCAGGCGCAAACAAAAGTACGCTGGATTTTATAAGATACACGCGTAGCCGCGCGTATCTTATAAAATCCGGGATCGGCGCGCAAGGCTGCCGATTTTGGGCAGCCTGTGCGCGCCGAACCGCGCAGCCTGTCTCCGTTCCCTCCGAGGCCGCTCCGAAATCGGAGCGGCCTCGGAGGGAACTTTCTTTCGCCCTCCCCTCACCTTCCCCTCCCTAACCCTCCCCTACCTTTATCCATGGATTTACGCCTGCCAGAGGCAGACGTAAATCCGCACGCGCCAGCAGGCTGCTGGCGTGCCAAGACCCGACCCGGGGGCTGTTCTGGAGGGCGCGGTCATGCCCCCGGAACGCCCCCGGGCCGAAAACCACGTCCCCCGGGCCCGCCCCCAAATGCCGCGTCACGCCCCCGAAACGCAGCGTCATTTGGCGACGCCCCCGACACGCCTCCTTAAAAAAGCCCAGGGACTTACGCGCGTCCCGGGGCCTATGCAAAATAGGCCCCGGGACGCGAGAGCCCTGCTCGCATAAATCTGGCCGGATTTACGCGAGCAGGGCATTTAAAATCCGCCCGTAGATTTCTTGAAAACCTGACCTGAGGGCTGGGAGTGAATACCAATACTTTAGGACATTGTACTCTAAGTGCTAGATTTTGGATGCTCATATCCCTAAAATGTTGGCGTACGAATAAGAACAATGACAAAAACTGTACTGGATAAAGCAAGATAATCTTATGCTGCACAGCTGGCAGTTGGGATGTATCCTTAGTAGTATGGGCAGGAATAACTGGGTAGAGTATATGTGTCAAGCTGGCCTTTGTCTGCCATCATCTACCATGTTACTCTTTTACAACTGGTCACTGTATATAGGTGCAATACGCTTATTAGCCAGTAACCGGTTCTTGAGTCTAAGCTGTACACTGCCAAGTCAAATGTACAGTCATGTACTTTGGGGATTCTCCTCTCTCCATATATGTATTACCCTGGAACCCCACATACTCAATGCAACACCTTGGCTGCTGCCATTTCATCAGAAGAAGACTTACTGTTCAATCTATTCATCTGGCTCTGTAGCACTATATTAAAATCACCAGCCAGGAGAACAGATCACCCTGCATGCTGATGGCAAGAGTATCATAAAGTATTCTGAAAAAGTGCCTCTTTACTGTTAGGTGCATAAACATTCACTAAAGCTAGACATTTACTCTCCAGCAAATCTCGTACAATTATATATTGTCCCTCCAGGTCACATATTACTTTAGTTTTTCAAACGTTATACATTTACTGAATAATATTACAATATCTTCTTTTTTTTAGTGTTACCTGAGGCCACATTAAAGGAGCTTTAGCTTGTTTTGCTCTACTCCAAGTTTCTTGAAAAAATACAGCATCCGTTTTCTTGTGTTTCAGTAAAGTCATTATTTTCTTTCTATTTTTTTTAAAATGTGGTTATTATTTCCATTTAGGGAGATTGATTTAAATATATGGACTGCCCATTATGGGTCCCAATTAGCATTTCTGAATTTGAATTCTGGATGTAACTACTCACTTTTCCATACCTGAGCTCAAGGCAAGTTATAAATTCATGTACAGTAGATATTTCCCTAACTCAGAAGACTCACAATCTGAGAGTCAGATTTACTAAACTGCAGTAAAATGGCACAGTATTGCAGTTTAGTAAATGAAGGTAATTTTTAGAGCATTGCCATGGCTAGAAACATTGTGCATTGTTTGCCAGGACAATGTGCCATGATGGCCCTCTCAATCTGGGGTCACCATTTTTAAAGAACCTGCTGTAGTAATAAAAGGTTTCCCCCATCCCAGAAGGTGCAAATTCCTGGTGAAGTGGTAATATAAAACCAGGCCCCTCACTGTTGTGTCCGTCGGACTCAGACGGCTTCATCCCACATGCCTCACCTCAATATTCGCTTTCTCTACCAGCCTCGGGAAAATGGCGACCGCCACGTCTACTTGCCGCTCTCCCCGGCGTCCCCGGAACGGCTATGGTAAGGCATTCCATCATGATTCACCTGAGGGCCTCCTAGGGTGCACGCTTGCTACCCACATCTTTATTCCGACATTGGTGCGAACCTTGGGGCGTACCCCTTGAGTGATGTCACAACATCCAGGTATTTAGGTTGCCCATTTGCTGACTGAATTTGAGTTAGCAAGGCTTGGATTCGTCCGGTCTAAGCTGCTCTGCTGCTGCTGGAAGCTCTCTCTACCCTCTGGGGTTCTACTAACTTGGGTACCCGCTTCTCGGGGGACCTATGCTTCTTTCCAGGTGCCTATCCAGTATCCCGGTACTCGCTCCTCGAGGGCCTGAGTTGTCTATCGTGGTGCCTGCTACTATTACTTCTACCTGCTGGGAACTCCACCATTACAGCTAACAAGAGTGTGAGTAATCTAACATCTACCAGTCTGTCTCACCTACAGCTCCTCATTGGAAACCTGCATCGGAGCTCCCTATACCACCATTGTGGGACGGGTCTCCTCAGCCGAGGATCCAAGACTGCTGCAGGAATCTGCTCACTACTGCCACCTCTGATGAACTCTACAAGCTGTACAAAGATGGCATCGGCCGTCCATTGCTCCTACCATGTGACAGAGGCTGGCCAATGGCACCGATAGCCCCTGTCACACAGTAAGGGCAAAGGGCCATCGGCACCATTTTGATTACTGGCAGCCGATGGCTCGAGAGCGGGAGATCGCTCCTGGGACCCCTGCTGGACCACCAGGGACTTTTGGTAAGTTTTGGGAGGTTGGTCGGGCAAGTCTTGGGGGGTCGGGAGGGTGGGGGGTGCAATTAATTAAATTTGAAGGGTTGGGGTGGATTTGGGTTTGTTTTTTTTTGTGTTTTTTTTACAACCCCCTGTCTGCCCCCCCCCCCCCCCCCGGGCTTTGGGCTTCGTTTCGGGGGGGGGCAGACGAAATAAAATCGGCCCAAACCGTGGGAACACAAAATTTCCTGCGGAGGGCCGATAACGAAGGCTGAAACAAAAGGTTTGGCCGAATCACATCTCTACTATGTACTATGGAGGGAAAAAAACTAACTGGTAACTATAACATCCAGCTCTTGCCTGAGTGACCTCACCACATTTTCAAAGCCAAGGTAGGAGAAATTTGCAAGAAGACTAGCCAGAAGACAAATCACGGTGCAGCATCTTTTTTTAACTAGTGGCTATCTGGATCAAGTGACACTGACCCACTCCCACTGTAAAGTCACAGCATGTCCAAGAAGCTCTGTTGTTCCTCGCTAGCTCATGGCAAAGAAGGATGTGCTACTAGGGGCTCTCACAGAGCTTTAAAAAAGCATACAAATGGGATTTGGGGATGGTAAAGGGCTGCTTCTGTTCTTCTCTGTTCTTTGGTGGTCTTACATTCTCTGTGCCAGAAAGAGAGGCAGCAAACTGCTACTGATTTTGATTTTTTTCTTCACTGAGGGAGGGTCAGGGTGGGAAACATTGTGGATATTGCAGTTGTATCACTGTTAATGATTTTTTGTCTCTGTCTAGACACATGAAGTGAGCAGTCCATTCTTAGAGACTGAAGAGAAGAATCTTACCAGGCTGTCAGGTTTTTTTATCTGTTAATATTTAACAGTTTTTATTGTGTGTGGAGTCAGTCAGCACTATTGCACATAGCACAGCACATATAAGCTGTATATGTGTGTGTGTGTGTGTGTGTATGTATGACACAGTTCTCCATACATGAGTGATACTGTGAGTGAGGGTACAGTTGCAGTATCAATAAATTAATTTGCAATATACAAACACTAGTAGGCAGTGCACTTCAACATATTCTATCATGTTAGGAAAAGAAAGAGGAGGGGATGTTGACAAGGTTGGCAGCTTTGGCAGTGGCAGCAATAAAAAAAAAAGCAGTAGTGCACTTAAATTGGATATTTTTAAGTCTAGAATGGCAGGAAGGGAAGGCAGCTCAACACAAAAGAAACTGAAATTTGGAGAGCATCTGCCACTGCCACTGTTCCTCTTCCTCTTGTTTTGGAGCAAAAGGAAAAGTTGGTTGGCATTAGCAGTCTGGGATTCTCTGAATCAGAAGATATTGAAGAGCTGGTAGCTAAAGAGAATTTGGGATGTTTAGTCAGTTGCATCATAGCCTTCAGTGAGGTGAGGGGGGACAGAAATGATACTGATGATGTTGAGATAAGCCCCAGGAAGAGCACACAGTGCAGGCATGAACAATGCCCCTGGAATGTTTTCTCTGGGTCCACCCTCTACCTCAATTCCAGTGCTAGCATCAGTCTCCAAGGATGCAGATAAGGGACTGAGAAGAAATCCTTGATCAGTAGGCAATTTAAAGTGAGGGAGGACCCACGTTTTGCTAGTGTTTTCACTGCAGTAAGGACATCAATTGAGAGAAGCAAGTGGGGTATCTTCCAAATTCTGGTATGCAGCACTACCTGCAGAAGCAGCATCCACTAGCACTGGCATCAGAAAAGTGTGGCAGTACTAGTCTGGGAACCCCTTTAGCCACTCCAAGTAAAAGCTAGAGGAAAGGGGTTGAAAAGCTGATCCTATGACTCCTTCCAGCAGTCAGGTAGCAGGCCAGCAATTCCCAGCCATGCATCTGAAGTGGCAACCCATTAGTGGTCTGGAGAACTTGCACCTGAGAAAAGTGTTGTGGAGATATTTAAGGAAAGTCGAAGATTACTGAAGTGTGAGTAGCAAGTTGCATTGGGTCCCTTTTGGATGTGAATTTTGGTATGGGTATGCTGAAGTGTAAATCTCATTCCTTACACAGGGTTTGATTTGAAGAGAGTTGAAAGGAGGTTGGGAATTGGATTAACAGTCAGGTTGGGACCATAGACATAAAGTAATGGTGTTAACAGGGGATGTATCTATTATGCTCCCAGAAGTATCCAACTAGTAATTGTGAGTTTCCCGGCTGCGAGGCCCATGAAATTCTGTAATATGGGTAGCCAGGACTAACACTCCTTCCGCAACTTCCCTTTAACAAAGATTCCCCACCCCCCCCCCAAACAATACAGACACAAAATTGGAATCAAACAGGGCCACAGCTTTATTGTTCAATAGTTGCCCAAAGTCCACAATGTCAAAATTTAGGAACTCCAAATGACCATCCACCACCTCCCAGCAAGATGATCACTACTAGCCACCCAGCCGCAAGTTCCTGTCATACTTGAAACTTATTATCACGGCCCCTGCCACCTCCTAGCAAGGAGTCCCAAAGTTGACAACTGTACCTAGTCGTCTTTATAAATTACAAGTTGAACGAAGTCATTTCAGCTGAAATAACATTTTACCCCAAAAGGATCAGGCAACCTGCCTTTGCCCTCCAGCTGTAACTAAATCAAACCCAGTTTTACATCAACAATTGGAAGGGCGGGGGGGGGGAAGCGGCCACGGCAGCAATGAGGCGCGAACGAAAGATTTGTGCCGTTGCTGCCGTAATACCCCATGCGTCCACCTCTTTAAATCACCCTAGGCCCCTAAGAGCCATTAGGATCCATCATTTCAAATTTAAATTAATCTAAGGACCAATGGACTGACAGCAGTCCAGGCTCGAAAGCCCCCCCCCCCCGCTAACGTACCCAGGGCGCACTGGTCCCACCCCCCCCTTCTTCAGGTCCCCCTCCCTCACTGTTAGTCTAGTCACCTGCGGTCTGCTTCCTTGTGATCCTGGCACCAAATTACTTCTGCCAAGCAGGCACAAGACCTGCTTGGCCTCCCATAATATAGGTAGCTAGGACTTACACTCCTTCCACAAACACCCTTTTACAAAGAACCCCCCCCCAGAAAAAACACAAAATTGGAATCAAACAGGCTGCAACTTTATTGTATAACAGGTGCCCAAGCCCACAACGCTGAAATTTAAGAACTCCAAATGACCATCCGCCACCTCACAGCAAGATGATCACTACAAGCCACCCGGCCAGCAAGTTCCTGTCATACTTGAAACTTATTATCTTGGCTCCCGCCACCCTCCCAGCAAGGAGTTCCAAAGTTGACAAGTGCACCCAGTTGTCCTTATTTATTTTTTATTTTTTATATACCAGTGTTCGATTTTACACATCACATCGGTTTACATTCAAACACAAAATGCAGGAAATATGTTTCCTTTGTCAAATACATTGAACATTTATAGTAGGAAATTGTTAACATGGGATAAAATAAAACCTTGAAATGATTAACAAAAGAAAGGAACATTAATGGAAGTTAAAATGAAAAGCTGGCACTGCGGGTTGCACGAAGGGGTGCAGAAAGGGGAGTGCCCCTTGTGTCGCGCCCCTTCGGCATGCAACGCACGGCGCGCGACGCCTGCTGGAAAGGCGCCATTTACCCGGCTCGACGCTGGCTGGGATGACATCAGGAGGGGGGGAGTCTCCCGGTCAGTGTCTCTCTCTCACCGTTCTCTTCTCATTTTTTTTAAAGATGATTTTTCTTATTTTTTTGGTCTTTTTCTCTTCAGTGTGCGTTGGCGAGTGCCCGATGACGGTGGGAAGGCCCCCTCAAGATAGTGCTTGCTGGAAAGGCGCCGTTTACCGGCTTGACACTGGCTGGGATGACGTCAGGAGGGGAGGGGGTCTCCCGGTCAGTGTCCCTCTCTCACCGTTCTCTTCTCATTTTTAAAAAAATTATAACTTACAACTTGAAGGAAGTCAATTCAGCTGAACATAAGAATATAAGAACATAAGAAATTACCATGCTGGGTCAGGCCAAGGGTCCATCAAGCCCAGCATCCTGTTTCCAACAGAAGCCAACCAGGCTACAAGAACCTGGCAATTACCCAAACACTAAGAAGATCCCATGCTACTGTTGCAATTAATGGTTCATCAACCAACCTCTTCCCTTCAATAATAATTTCTATAACATATACAATACAAGGATGCTTGTGTCCTGGTCTATTAATCTTTATTATCCATAATAAAGATTAATAGACGGGGCTAAAAAGAAGGACACCATAAAATTGGCTGTCCTTGAACAATAGCCCCCGTACATAAGTAATACCAGGACACAAGCATCCCTTGTTTGGTATATGTTATAGAACTGTTGCAATTAATAGCAGTGGCTATTCCCCTAAGTAAACTTGATTCTCCTCCAAGAACCCATCCAAACCTTTTGAACCAGTTACACTAACTGCACTAACCACATCCTCAGGCCAACAAATTCCAGAGCTTATTGTGCGTTGAGTGAAAAAAGAATTTTCTCCGATTAGTCTTAATGTGCTACTTGGTAACTTCATGGAATGTCCCCTAGTCCTTCTATTATTCGAAAGTGTAATAACTGATTCACATCTACTCATTCAAGGACCTCTCATGATCTTAAAGACCTCTATCATATCGCCCCTCAGCCGTCTCTTCTCCAAGCTGAACAGCCCTAACCTCTTCAGCCTTTCCTCATAGGGGAGCTGTTACATCCCCTTTATCATTTTGCTTACCCTCTCTGAACCTTCTCCATCGTAAATATATCTTTTTTGAGATGGGGCGACCAGAATTGTACACAGAATTCAAGGTGCGGTCTCACCATGGAGCGATATAGAGGTATTATGACATTTTCCATTCTATTAACCATTCCCTTCCTAATAATTCCTAACATTCTGTTGCTTTTTGACTGCTGCAGCACACTGAGCCGACGATTTAAAGTATTATCCACTATGATGCCTAGATCTTTTTCCTGGGTGGTAGCTCCTACTATGGAACCTAACATCGTGTAACTACAGCAAGGGTTATTTTTCCCTATATGCAAACACCTTGCACTTGTCCACATTAAATTTCTTCTGACATTGTATGTCCAATCTTCCAGTCTTGCAAGGTCCTCCTGTAATGTATCACAAATCCGCTTGTGATTTAACTACTCTGAATAATTTTGTATCATCCGCAATTTGATAACCTCACTCATCGTATTCCTTTCCAGATCATTTATATATATATTGAAAAGCACTGGTCCAAGTACAGATCCATGAGGCACTCCACTGTTTACCCTTTTCCACTGAGAAAACTGACCATTTAATCCTACTCTCTGTTTTCTGTCTTTAGCCAGTTTTGTAATCCACGAAAGGACATCGCCTCCTATCCCATGACTTTTTGGTTTCTAGAAGCCTCTCATGAGGGACTTTGTCAAACGCCTTCTGAAATCCAAATACACTACATCTACCGGTTCACCTTTGTCCACATGTTTATTAACCCCTTAAAAAAAATGAACCAGATTGTTAGGCAAGACTTCCCTTGGGTTAATTCATGTTGACTGTGTTTCCATTAAAACTATGTTTTTATATATGCTCTACGATTTTGATCTTGAGAATAGTTTCCACTATTTTCTCCCGGCACTGAAATCAGGCTCACTGGTCTACAGTTACCAGGATTGCCCGTGGAGCCTTTTTTAAATATTGGGGTTACATTGGCCACCCTCCAGACTTCAGGTACTATGGATGATTTTAATGATAGGTTACAAATTTTAAGTAATAGATCAGAAATTTCATTTTTGAGTTCCTTCATTACCCTAGGATGCATACCATCCGTCCAGGTGATTTGCTACTCTTTAGTTTGTCTGTCAGAAAATATTTTATTTTATGTTTATTGATAATTACCTATATTCAGTGTAGTCAGTAATCAATAGACCATAAGAGAAACGTAAACATTAATACCCATATGCCTTTTCTGTTTTCAGAAACTATAGCACTAGTCAAGCCTCTGCTGGATGCATTCCAGCTCCCCCCCCCCCCCCCCTCCGCCATCCAGACCTTGAAAAGAGCTGCTTTGAAGCTAATTCTTTGTCTATAGTGGGAAAGGAAATGTTCAAGGTTTGAATTTTATGGCCTTGGGCAGCCTCAACCATTTGGTTGCTCAGGCATGTAAAAGTCCAGTTCCTTTAATTAAAATGCACATGGAGCTTCCTAGGATAGGAAGGAATATGTAATCTCTTATCTCTGAACTGTTAGAAGAAAGAGAAAAAAAACAGTAAGAGTGTTTTTTTGCCTGGCACTGTTTGGCATTGCATGAATAAAAGGAAAATAGGCAACATTTTAATCGGGCACGAAAACTCCTATATTTTATTTTTCATCTCCTGATACTAATTAAATTGTTAGAACCTTTTCAAGGCTTCAAACCATTTTCTTCAAAGGCTAAATATTGAAGTATTGACAGAAATAATACAGTTGCCCCAGATTAAAGGATTTTGGGATTATAAAAATAGGAAGCAGACAAAGGAAGGGACAACTATGACTTTGGCTTTTTCCTGACACGTGAAAGGCTGAGAGAGACAAAGAGCAGGACCGCTTCAGATATCTGGTAGATATTATTTTTATTTTCAGCATATGAGAACCTTTATTAAACTAATTGCTATTGTTTCTAAATTGGCATATATATTAGAAATGCATTAGTTAAATAAAAATGTCATTAGTTGATATCTATCTAATATTAATATTACCAGTCACCATATTTCTCACTGATTGTAGTGTATAGTCTGATAAAAATAAGATTTGAACATAGAAATGTTTCTTAGAATCATTTAGAGATTTTAATATTGATATTTTTCTTTATCTGAAATAAAGAAAATATTTTTACTACATGCTGAGGTAGATCTTTAAAAAGTGCGCGCGCGCGCACTTTTGTTCACACAACTGGCGCGAAGAAACGTACGCTGGATTTTACAAGATACGCGCATAGCCATGCGTATCTTATAAAATCCGGGGTCGGGGCGTGCAAGGCTGCGCAAAATCGACAGCCTGCGCGCGCCGAGCCGCACAGCCTGCCTCCGTTCCCTCGGCCTCGGAGGGAACTTTCCTTCCGCATCCCCCCACTTTTCCCTCCCTTCCCCTACCTAATCCACCCCCAGCCCTACCTAAATCCCTCCCCCTACCTTTGTTGGGCAAGTTATGCCTGCTTGAAGCAGGCGTAACTTGTGTGCGCCACCTCGCATCCCCTGGCACAGGCCGCAGTGCCGGGGGACTCGGGACCGCCCTCCTGGCTCGCCCCGAACCGTTGCGTACCGGATTTACGCGCGCAGGGCACTTGCGCGCCGGCACACCTATTTTGCATAGGCCGCCGGCGCGCGTAAAGCCCCGGGATGCGAGTAAGTCCCGGGGCTTCGTAAAAGGGGCGGGAGGGGGTGTGTCCGGGGGCATGTCCAAAGACCAGGGGCGTGTCCTGGGGGGCGTGGCAAGGCTTCGGGGGCGGGCCGGGAGGGCGGTCCCAAGTCCCCCGGCACCGCGGCCTGTGCCGGGGGCTGACAAGGCGGCGCGCACAAGTTACGCCTGCTTGAAGCAGGCGTAACTTGTATAACAAAGGTAGGGGGGACGATTTAGGTAGGGCTGGGGGGTGGGTTAGATAGGTGAAGGGAGGGGAAGGTGGGGGATGCGGAAGGAAAGTTCCCTCCGAGGCCGTTCCGATTTCGGAGCGGCCTCAGAGGAAACGGAGGCAGGCTGCGCGGCTCGGCGCACAGGCTGCCGATTTTGCGCAGCCTTGCGCGCGCCGACCCCAGATTTTAAAAGATACGTGCGTTGCCGCGTGTATCTTTTAAATCTGGCTTACTTTTGTTCACGTCAGTTGCGCGAACAATAGTACGCGCGCGCGTATTTTTTAAGATCTACCCCATTGAGTTCCTTATTTAAAAGAATTTCTCCAGCTAATTTTGAACAAGTTTGACTTAGCCAGATGTATCTTAGGATCAAACAGCTTTTGAATTTAACGATTGTTTTATCCATGTTTCTCCAAGCTGTTATAACGATAAACACCATAACCCTTTACAATATTTGTTTTTCTCAATCACAAAACACAAATCAAAGCAGATTTCCTGAAAAGACAAGGGTTTAAGGTCATAAGCTTGTGGGAACATGAATGGAAGAGGATGGTAAAAGAAAGCATCAGGGGTTGTGCAGACTTTCTAGTTAAATCTGCACTACCGCAGCCATTGATACCTAGAGATGCCATTTTTAGTGGCAGAACCAATGCTGTTTGTACTATAAAGCCCAGCCTGGAGAAAAAATATATTACTTTAATTTTAGCAGCCTATACCCATTTGTTAATAAAACCAAGGAATATCTAATTGGTCATCCACAAATTATTTGTGACAAATTTGGTCCCCTCTCAGACTATTCTGGATTTGTTAAAGCCAAAGTGTACCCTCCATGAAAGCTTTCTCTGTGTTACCAGTCCATGTGGGTGGCAAGCTCATGTTCCCCCTGTGTTGTCCATGTGCTGACAACTGGCAGCAGGAAATGTGCACCCACACAGATGAGGAGAGAGCTCTCGTAGGGACTTGGTGCATTGTGGAGATGAATGTGGCTGTTGCAAAAGGGTATGTGGTTGCTGAAACATGTAAAATATAGCACTCTGATCGTAAATCTGACAGCCTGTTTTCTGAATATATAAAAATGCATCTCCCTCTAAAACAGGAAGCCTCTGGTTGCCCTCAGTGGTATACTGTTGTAGAAAAAAAACCTGTAACTAACTATCTGATTTTTACAAAAAAGAAGGTATGGTTTTACATTCAGACCAGGTTAGCATGAACCCCACAAAGCACCAAATTGCTACTGATTTCCTCTGCCTGCTTCACCCCAAACAGCTGTTGATTCATGCCTCAGTGATGGCATTTAGGGAAAGGAGGCGGAGCAGCTCAGCAGAGTCATGACTCTGAGGTAGCTTTTATTAAAAGGAGGCAGAGGAACTCAACGGAATCAAGTCTCGAAGGTTGCATTTGGGCAAAAAGAAGTAGAGGAGCTCAGCGGAGTCATGTCTCGAAGGTTGCATTTGGGCAAAAAGAAGTAGAGAAGCTCAGCGGAGTCATGTCTCAAAGGTTACATTTGGGCAAAAAGAAGTAGAGAAGCTCAGCGGAGTCATGCCTCGAAGGTTGCATTTGGGCAAAAAGACGTAGAGGAGCTCAGCGGAGTCATGCCTCAAAGGTTGTATTTGGAGAAAAGGAGGTAGAGGAGGGCGGCGGAGTCATGCCTCCAAGGCTTCATTTGGGCAAAAAATATCAGAGGAGCGTAGTGGAGTTATACCATGAGGAGCTATCCAAGGTCTTAAAGAAATTGCCAAACAAGTGGAACCTAAAGCAATGGGTGAACTGGAATGGGGGCTACCACCAGCATTTTCAGAGCCTGGCTGATTGCTTCCAATGCAGCTCTGTCCTGGCCATTCCCATTCTCTAATGCAGCTGCCCAGGCTAGATCTGTCCTGAAACAGTTTCTGTTCCTATTTTTTTTTTTTAATGAAGTTTGATGCACTTGAGAAAGGGATGCCTTGCGGAGGGTTGACCAAAGAATGAAAACATCAGTGAATCAATGTTCACGAAGGTTTTCAATCAGTTTCTAAATATGAACTGCTTTCTGACCAGAACTAATCACAGGGGAACTCCAAAAATTATTATATCATACAGAAGGCAACTGGGAAACTTCGTGAGCATTGATTCGCTACACCCGAAAGTTTTCATCCTTTCAACAACCCTCCGCAAAACATCCCTTTCTCAACTCTGGCATTTTCCCCTGATACAATATCCAGATATGATCATTGACTTATGAATTAAGCACCCTTGACACTAATATCAGTTTTTCTGGGCCTCTGTCCCTCCCGATACAGGCCATGTGGCGAAACACAGTCCATGTCGGGAGACCGAAACCTCTCTCTAAAAATTTATGAATAAAAGTTGGAAACACTTGATCTAAGTCTTCACTTTTTTGATTAATTGAACACAAGGATCCATGAGCTCTTAACGCTATACCATCTCCATTTCTGGTTATTCACCATTAGTGTGTATACCGCTCATCTCCACTTCCTATTGGCTATTTATTAATCATAAAATTTGTTAGCTGTGTGCTGCTGGTGTGATGGGATCAGTTAGGCCAGAAACTGCAAAGCGCTGCTGTTGCTGAGGGAATTGAGCCTGCAGTAAGGCTCTGTCCTGGGCAAGCAATGGCTAACTGTAGTGCTCTTTAATATTTTTGTGGGTGGGGATCCCCAAGATGATTTTTTTCGCAATTGGGAGCAAGGCTTTTAGCTCCTAGTGCAACTAGGCTATTTCTTTGTTTCTGCCATACTAGTCACCTCTCTTTTTTCAGGACTCTTAGTGCTTCCTGCTGCGGGATGAAGCAAGGGAATGCTTTCTGAGTTTGGGCCTCTGTGAAGGGGCACAGAGTGAAAGGTGAGGGTGGTACAATAATGCCCATTGAAGCAGGAAGGTCTGAATTGTTTTCTGCACTTTATGAACAGTAGGGATGTGAATCGTTTTTTGACAATTAAAAAAAATCATCAGATATTTTTTAAATCGTCAAAAATCGTTAGAGTCGCGATACAATAGAAATTCCCCCGATATATCGTTAAAAATCGTAAATCTGGGGAGGGCGGGAAAACTGGCACACCAAAACAACCCCTAAACCCACCCCGACCCTTTAAAACGAATCCCCCACCCTCCCTAACCCCCCCAAAATGTTTTAAATTACCTGGTGGTCCAGTGGGGGGGTCCCGGCGCGATCTCCCGCTCTCGGGCCATCGGCGCCATTTTGGCTGCCACTATAAAAATGGCGCCAATGGCCCGATAAAAAAAAAACCCACCCAACCCTTTAAATTGATCCACCCTCCTGACCCCCCCAAAACCTTTTAAAATTACCTGGTGGTCCAGTGGGGGCGCAGGGAGCAATCTCCCACTCTCGGGCCATCGGCTGCCACTAATAAAAATGGCACGGATACCCTGTCACATGGTAAGGGCAAAGGGCCATTGGCGCCATTTTTATTAACGCAGCCGATGCCCCGAGAGCAGGAGATCGCTCCCCGCGCCCCCACTGGACCACCAGGTAATTTTAAAACGGTTTTTGGGGGTTCGGGAGGGTGGGGGAGGGTTTTTTTATTATCGGATCGGGCGCAGCCGATAACAAAAAAAAAATCGAGCCAGACGATAAAAATTTTAAGATTTTGAATCGGAACCAGAACCGATCAGATTCCGGTTCCGATTCACATCTCTAATGAACAGACCCAAGCTTGTCTGGATAGAGAGAGGGCAAGCATAAGCTCCTGCAGACCGGGACGACTAGTGGAACTTTTCTTCCTGTACCAGCAGTGACTGACACACATAATCTGCTTCTTCTCAAAATAAGCACTGGTTAAGCCTGCATTTTACCAAATGTTACCAGCTGAGCAGCTGAAAGGATGCTAGAGCTCTCCCTTCCTCCCGCATTGCAAATCAGAAACCCCTGACCCTGGATCTGCTCTCTCCAGTGGCACCACAAGTTCTATTTTATTGTCTTTAATTGGCACTTTAACAGTTTTGAGTTATAAATGTTTTGCACTTGATGTTTATTTCCTTTATTTCTTCTGCTGAAGAGAGAGAACTTTGGCTGTTGAACATTTCTGATAGTTGCTCTATGAAAAGGAGGAATATGAATGTTTATTTTTTTGAGGCATTTAGAAAACTATCATATACATAAACTAGCAGCAGGGTGGTTGTGGAAGTGTGGCCCAACTGGCGGTGCTGGAACCACAGAAGAACACAACATTGCATGTCTTCCAGCCCTCAACCTTGTATCTCGGCTTGGACAGAAGCAGCAAAGTGGTACTTGTAGTGTGGCCCAACTGGCAGTGTTGAGGACACAGCAGGACTCATCATTTGTTGTGACCCTTGGATTGGCTTTTCGGACCATGAAGGCAGCAGCAGTGTGGTGGCTGTAGTGGGGCCCAACTGGAGGTGTGGAGGACACACCAGGACACAGCATTGATTCTCTTCCAGCCCTCGATCTTGCATTTCATGCCTAGACAGGAGCAGCAGTGTGGTTGGTGAAGTGTGGTCCAATTAATGGTCTTGCGGACAGAGCAGGCAGATGCAGTTAGTTAATCACAGTCACTGGATGTTGCCAGACACTGAATGTAGGCCCCATTGCTGTTATTGAGGCACAGCATGCAGAAAGGCAGAGCAGCCAGCAGCTACAGAATCTTCATGTTCCATTCATTCATCTTGCCATTCGCATGGCAAATCTGGATAGCCAAGCAAAGGCAGGTTCATTTTAAGGAACACTAGCCTCTCCATCATGTGTGGTGACAGCCTGGAGCAATGAGGGCTTATGATGTTTCCTGTCATGGAAAACACTCTTTCACTGGGGTCACTCGGTGGTGAACAAGAGAACACTGAGCCACTCTTGCTAGGTCTGGCCAGATGTTAGACTTGTGAGACCAACATGCCAGCACATCTCTTTCCACGTCCTCGATGGTTTCAGTGATATAGCGTGACCCTGAGATTTGAGCTGCCGTCTCCTTTGGTGGTTTTGGACATGAATCTTTCTTCCCAACTACTTTAGCGATCACCTGGGACAGAAGAGAGGATTGTTTCTGTTTTCCTGTGGAGGGTGTGCTAGGTTGCAATGACGGGATACCACTCTGACTTGCATTGCTGTCTAACCTGGCCAGTAGGGATTTTCCTCCTGTGCTACATCTCTCCTCTGCCTCAACCTGTGGCACCCTAGCTGACAGAGCTCCTCTGTCATCATGCTCTTCATATTTGTCAGATTGTTCATCTCCAGGGCAAGTCTCCCTTTCATATGTGGATCACATAATGTAGCGAGCATATATATCGGGTTTCTTGTCAGACACCAAACAGCACAGCACCTCACCTCTTATTCCCTCTTTCCAGTGAAAGCCCTCCAACTTTTCTAACAGGATGTTTACCATCGGGATGACATCTCCCAAAGTGGCACTTGAAGCATTCAGCTCCTCTGTGGCATCCTTAAAGGGCTTCAGGATTTTCACAAGCTGTCTCATGACTGACCAGTCATGATGCCCTAGGGGAGCCTGCACGCTTATCTCCATTTCTTATTTTTTATATATTTTTTATATATATTTTATGTATTTTTTATATATTTTTTATATATATTTTTATATATTTCTTATATTCCATTTTTTATTTCCATAAGAGCCCTCTTCTCTTATGTCTCAGCCCTCACTAAACCTCCTGGACCAAACATCCCAGATGAACAAGCTCTTAAAAAAGCCAGTGAGCTTGCCGACTTTTTCGACAACAAAATCACCGCACTCATAGCCCCCCTCAAAGGGCCTACGCCGCACACAAGCAACCACAGCCCGCAATCAGCTACAGCAACCGCTCATCAAACCAACACATACACAGCAGCGCTCGAAACTCTTGAACCCACGTTCACCCTAGAAATAGCGAACATCCTTAGGAAGATAAAACCGTCCTCTCACCCCTTAGACCATATACCATCAAACCTGCTGAGTTCAATCCCTGACATCATTGCCAAGCCAGTTGCAGATATCATTAACTGCTCCCTCGCCCAAGGCCAAGTTCCGGACCAACTCAAGTTAGCATTGCTCAAACCTCTCCTCAAAAAACCCAACCTTCCCACCACAGACCCGGCTAACTACAGACCTATAGCTAACCTCCCCATGCTAGCTAAAATCATGGAGAAAATTGTCAACAGACAACTTTCTGAATTCCTTGACGACAACAATATCCTCACCACTAACCAATATGGATTCCGGAAGAAAAAGAGCACCGAATCCTTATTATCCACACTAACGGACACCATTATCTTCAATCTCGAAAAAGGCCAACCTTGTCTCCTCGCGCTTCTGGATCTTTCCTCAGCGTTCGACACCGTGAACCACCCTAGCCTACTACAACGTCTTACAGACATCGGCATCACAGGAACAGCTTTCAATTGGTTTAAGTCCTTCCTAGAGAACAGAACATACAAAGTTAAGATAAACAACAAGGAATCTCACCCCATCCAAGCCAAGATGGGGGTACCACAAGGATCATCACTCTCCCCCACCCTCTTCAACATTTACCTTCTCCCACTCTGTCATCTACTTACTAACCTCAAGCTCACCCATTTCTTATACGCGGATGATATACAAATTCTCATCCCTATCACGGAGACCATACACAAAACCATGGACTACTGGAAAAAATGCCTCTCATCCATCAACGATCTTCTAACCAGCCTCAACCTGGTTCTAAACACCAACAAAACGGAAATACTCATAATAGCACCGGATCAACCTGCCCCGCCAACATCCAGCAACTCTCCAGACACCTCAGGATATGCCACCGCACCTCAAGTCAGAGATCTGGGAGTACTACTAGACAACAGACTCAGCCTCAATAAATTCATAAATAACACTACAAAAGAATGCTTCTTTAAATTACAAGTGCTAAAGAAACTAAAGCCTCTTCTACTCTATAGGGATTTCCGCACAGTACTCCAAGCCATCATTCTCCCTAAACTAGATTACTGCAATTCACTCCTGCAGGGCCTTCCCGCATACACCACCAAACCACTCCAGATGGTACTGAATGCCACTGCAAGGATACTTACAAACGCCAAAAAAAGGGACCATATCACCCCGATCCTCCAGCATCTCCATTGGCTGCCCATCAAATATAGGATTCAGTTCAAAACCTGCATGATGATTCATAAGGCCCTACATAACATCTCTCCACTCAACTTAACCTTCCAGCTTCAACTACACTCCTCTAAAAAACCAACCAGAAGGGCATACCAGAACAGAATGATCACCCAACCTGCAAAATCTACCCTGAGGAAACGCGCTCTATCCACAGCGGGCCCATCTCTCTGGAACTCCCTACCACCGGACCTCCGCATTGAGCCGTGCCATACTACTTTTAAAGTGAAACTCAAGACTTGGCTCTTCCGTCAAGCTTTCCCAGAGAGCTAAAAGCAAGAAGAACAACAACCATCCTTGCCTTACAGCAATAATCTAATGTTTATATTACTTCAGTTATATGTTTCCAAGTTGTGTTCTAAGTTGATCTTAGTTGTTTTTCCCAATAGATTGTACTTTATTATATATTATCCGTTCATTATTTCGATATGTTCCATGTAAACCGCCTCCCCGGCGATAGTTATTTCTGTTAAATGTGAACCGGAGTGATATGTATTGTATACAGGAACTTCCGGTATATAAAAACAAAAAATAAATAAATAAATAAATTTCCTGAGACAGATCATGCAGGGGTGTCTGCTACTCCACTAGTCTCTGCAATATCATGTAGATTGAATTCCAGCAGGTACCCACATCTATAATGAGATTCTTGTGAGGCATCTCTAATTCCTCCTGCTTTTCATGGAGAAGGTCACCCGCCTTCACGCTTCAGTGGAAGTGTCCAGCTATTTTTCTATACTTCTCTAGTAAGCCGTGCAGGTATGCATGGCTCTGGATCCCTGAATCCCAGCTCCAGTGCCTCCTTCACTGCTAGATGCAAGGGAAACATCATTCACGCAGATATCCACCTTTTGAAAACTGCCTTGACCATATTAGAGCCAATTTCAGTGATAAAGAAACTTGCATTGAGGCTTCTGGCTCTCTGATCCAGCTGCCAGCCCTGCAGGATTTCTTGAATCGCTGCTAAAATATTGGCAGAGGTATGGGAACTGTCCACCAGGGGAGAGTACAGCAAAGCCCATCTGCATCCTGTTGCTCCAGTCCCTGTGGAACTGCTGCCTCCTACTACTTCAGCCAGGTCCCACCAGTGTGCCGTCAGAGAGAGGAAGAAGTGTGAGGCATTTGCAGATGTCCATATGTCACTTATGAAATGGACACTGCTCTCCTATGCCTTCACCAGCAACGCCTGCACATGGCTTCGACAATGTTTGTACAAATTGGGGATGACCTTTCTCCTGAAAGTGGTCCTGGAGGACACTTTATTATTTGGCGCTAGAAGCTGCAGCAAACGCCTGAGATCCACATTTTCAATGACCTGCAAGGGCTGATCGTTTAAAGCCATCATCTCACTGATAATCCTTGTCATCACTTTGGATGCTGCCTGCCTCTTTCCCCCTGATAGTGCCACTGAACACCACCCCATGTCCTCCATTGTGGGCTTTTGCTTCTTAGCTATAGTTGGGGACTACTGCAGCCAGCCTGCCACCTGATTGTCCTGGATTAGTTGCGAGGGAGAAGAGTGTACAAACTTTATTCTCTTTCTCTCATCCATATACACACTCTGACACACACATACTCAGTGGCTCTCTCTCCCTTACACAGACAAAGGCACTATCTCACACTCAGTGGTTCTCTCTTCTTCACACACAAAAGGCACGCTCTGACATTCTGTGGCTCTCTTCCCCTTACACACACTCTCTCACACAAAAAATAAGGCACTCACACGCAGTGGCTCGCTCCTCATACACACACACTCAATGGTTCTCTCTTCCTCACATACACATAACTCAGGCACTCTCTTATATTCAGTGGCTTTCTCCACAGAAACACACACATACTTAGACACTTTCTCACATTCAATGGCTCTCTATCCCTCAAACAAACACACATACTTAGGCATTCTCTCACATTTAGTGGCTTTCTGCACATACATACATACACAGGCAATCTCACATTCAGTGGCTCTCTGCACAGACACACACACACAAACATAGGCACTGGCACTCACATTCAGTGGCTATCTGCACACATACACAGGCACTGGCACTCTCTCACATCCAGTGGCTGTCTGCTACACACACACACAGGCACTGGCACACTCTCACGTTCAGTGTCTCTCTCTTTGATTTTTCAGGTAGTGGGGCTATAAATGATTTGTGGTGGTATGGGCTTAAAGAGACTATTCCTATCATGGTTCATTTGGTCCACTAAACTTTGAATAGTTGCATAATTCCCTCTTCATACAACAAAGTGATGCTCCATGCTTCCTTCCCCTGAGGGACAATGCACTTATAATTTTCTTTAATATTATCCCATGTGTGCGGGTACTGTATTTCCACCAGCCCCACGTCCCATGGTCCCTGTAAGTCCAATGGCCTAGCTAATTGTATCGTGAAATTAGAACTAGTATTTTGTGGAAATATCCTCACAGAGGTGTTATTAGGCAGCGTTATGTAAACCCCCCCTTCATTCATTCTTCTTTTTTATGATACAAGGCCTTTACAGATCAAAATGTCTTGAATCTCTCTGATGCCTTTATTCAACTGCTAAATTTTTCAGGCCACCCCCGCCATTTCATAAATCACTGTTGGTTCCTTCCTCTCCCTTTTACCTTTATAATCTTATCAATGGATCAAGAGATCCATAATATATGTACAACTATTTCAAACAACAAAAGACTTTTATGTCATAAACCACTGATTATAACTTAAACAACTACTCAACAAGTGAAAAAGGTGCCTTCCTCAACCTCCCACCATACCACAGTTAGTGAAGATATGTCTGGGGAACAATATTTTGTTTGTTAACACTTGAATGAATGTCAAAAAAACTTAAAGTAAAAAAAAATCTTTAACATATACAAATTCCTTTAACAGTTCAAAAAATGCACACCCAAATAACAGTGAAAAAACTGCTAATAATTTATCAACAAAACAAGTAATAAAACATCAGGCAGATTTTTACGTCATAAACCACTGATTTACAGTCAGTGGTTTAGGACATAAAAATCTGTTATTTGAAATAGTTGTAAGTATATTATGGATTACTGAATTTTCTTTTTCTGATAGGAGCAGCGTTGCATGATGTGGATAAACAGTATTACATCAGATAGCATTAATATCCATTGAAGTACTGGCAGTTTTGGGATTTTATTGAACTGTAAAAACTATCGCTGAACAGGAATCTTTGCTTGCTGTGTAATAGGTGTGCTAGAAAATAAATGATACTGTGGACTCAATCAGAGAGAATCCCATGATGTTATTTTGGGAGTTGCACAAGATCATGGAGGGTGGAGGGATCGAGAAGAAAGGTACACCCAAAGCTTACCCCCTTGAGAGACCGTGGTACTGGCAGGTTACACAAGAATACTTTACTTCAAAAACTGGGATGGAAAATAATAAACATTATATATACACAAAGAGATTGTGTTGGTGTAAACAGCCAGAAAAGCAGGAAAGAAGGGGAGGATGAGACTAATACAGTTTATAAAAACCTATCTAGGTCCATGTCTCCAAACTTTTCCAATCACCAAGCAGACAGGACTTGCTGGGGGTCTCCCCTTTGAATTTGCATGGGGGTGTTGTGCCCTTTTGACAATTTGAAATGTTTTTGAATCACTTTTCTTTATATATGCAGCACCCTGCTGTATTCTCTACTTTCCTGCTACCTTTTTCTTTATACTTAACTCTGCTTTAAAATAATAATAAAATTCTGGAACCAACTTTGACTTCAGCTCATCCTCTCGCTTTAAGTAGCTCCACTCTTCCTCTGGCTCCTCAGACCCCCATAGCAACAGCTGAGGCCAGGCCATAGGTGTTGCTCAATTGCCCCATAGCAATGGAGATTTAAAGGAGTAGTCACCCTCTCAACATAATGTTCTACCGCCTCTGTTAAAAGTACTTGCCTCCCTTAACAGTTCTGTAATTTTACTCTACTATTATAATGTTTTAATTATCCCCATGTTAATCATTCAGTGTATTACTTTGACAACATAAGTAAATTGTCATGCCAATAAAGTTATCTGAATCTTTACCTGCGACTTTCTGGTACATTTTGCAATTGTCTTTCTCTTAAGACTATTTTTTTTTCAAAAGGCCTTGCCAGGTGAATATAATTCTTTGAGCCTGTCGGCTTATACAGTCACATGATCAACTGCAGTACAAAAAAAAAAGAACTCTGGAAGACGTGTGTCAAAACCACCAGAAATTAAAAAAATAACAAAAAAACCCAGAGCCTAACTTCCTAATTAAAACGGATCACTGTCTAACTCTGCAACACCAGCGGCGGTCACGGGCTTTCTAGGCCGCAGTTCATTGGACGTTCCTTAACAAAACCCGCCCTTGCTCCTCCCGTCCCGCGTTTCCGTTGCTAGGACGACCGACTACTGCTTGTAGATTCGAGCTCCTGGCGCCCGTGCATCGTCTGTGGTTGCGGAGCGGCGAGGGACGTGGGGGAGTCCGGCAGTGCGGGTAACACCCAAGTAACGTATTCCCATATGACTAGTGCCCTGCAAATGGCCGAGTTGGTGGAGAGTGGGGCTGGTTCTCCACCGAGGTTGGAGGGGTACATAGAGAGAGAGACAGACAGACAGACAGACAGACAGACAGACTTGTCTATGGCTTGTTACTGCACCCTCCTCTTAACCCGCAGCTTCTCTTCATTAAATCTTGTAAAGCTTGTTTGGTTTTTTGTTTTGATGTCAGACTGGTGAATGAATGTTTGTAGAAGCCCCTTCCTTTCTCTTGTGCAGGGGGATGGTCTTTCCGGTCAGTGTTTGGGCTACCACGGTCCCGAAGTTCCCTTGTCTTGTGCCAGTCCGGGCTTGGTTTTTAGTCACGGGAAGCACTGGAAGTTTTCAAATTCTTCCAAGCGCCGGATTGCCAATAAGGGGGAAGGGTGAGTTTGGGGGTGTCTAGCTGTTCTTAGGATTACAATCGCTTTAATTAGTTAAACAATTCATCTTTGTTCTCACCAAATCCATCTCTTCTGTTGAGATGGATTTGGATCATAAACCAATAAAGAATGAATTGCTATTCTAGTAAATCCGAGACCGGTTTAAACTCTGATGCTGTCATTAATTTATGTTTTGCTGGTTTGTATAAGTAACATTTAAGTACAGATTTGTGCTTCTGCTGCCCATAGACACTTTTGATGCCATGGATAAATAATTTCCCAGCCATACCTCCGTGAACTCCTTATTCCCTTGCTGCTCCTCCTCACAGACTTTCCATTTGATAATCACTTGCTTCTCCTCTGCAGAGCTTTAGTTCTAGCTCTGTTATCAGAACTCAAGGAGGGTGAGGAAGCTGAATCAGATCAGGGGTGCACGCACATCACAGGCCCTAACTCCTCTTGGCTTCTCTACAGTGGGGTGGGCTTGTGAGCCCAGTGCCCGATCTGACTGGTCCCCATGCTTACTGCCTTTTAATAGAAGTAGAGCTAAAGCAAGGGAAGGAAACCTTTTTGAAGTGGTTTGTCAAGATTTAAATACATGGTAGGTAACACTGGTCCTTGAGTGTCCCAAGCCAGTCGGCATCCTGATCTGCTAGATTCCTTTCACACAACTCTTGAATATTCATTTGAATTGACAATTTTCAGTTAAAACATTCAGGAGTTAGGTAAAAATCTGGTTGAAATTGATTTTTTTTCTCACATAAAAACAAAATTATAAAAAGGAGAAGGGAAAATTGTCTTGCCCTCCCTCCTCCTCCTTGTTAATACACCACCTATTTGGAAAACAGAACAGACTAAGCTGCTACAGATCCCTACTCAGAAACTACACACTAGCTAGCAGAAATCCTCACCTCAGTCACCCATGCAGAAACATGCTTAAAAAAACAGATGTGAAAACTGCAGCAAGCCAAACTTGTATGCAGTGCAACAATGGAAAAACAGAAACATCACCATGCCTCATAAAACATCCAACAGCAAAATTAAGAAATACAAAACATCAATCATAATAGTAAAATCATTCCAATAAAAAATAAATATTTCCAAAAAGCACATACATATTTTAAAACAGTTTACAAACGCCAGAAGAATATTTCTAAACAGCAGACACAACAAATAACACCCTAAAAAACAACTTATTACTGGGAACTATTGATTTCCGGTCACCCTGAGATTGTCATAAAATAGTTCGGGTAAGGGAAGGTGCCCTCAAATTTTCTCCACTCTCTCACATACACACATTTCAACACATACACAGATGCTCTCTCTCCCATGTGCAATCACACACAGGCTTTCTCTCGAATGCATTCACACACAATACTTTCTCTCCCACATGCAGTCACACGTGTTCTCTCCCACATGCAATCACACACACACGCTCTCTCTCTCACATGCAATCACACCCACACCAGGGCAGACATTGGCTCACACACTCTCTGGCTCATGACTAGGGGGCATAGAAACATAGAAATGACGGCAGAAAAAGACCAAACGGCCCATCCAGACTGTCCAGCAAGCTTTCACACTTTTTTTTTCTCATACTTAACTGTTACTCTTTGGCCCTTAGTAACCTTTTGGTTCCAATTCCCTTCCACCCCTGCCATTAATGTAGAGAGCAGTGCTGGAGCTGCATCTAAGTGAATTATGTAGCTTGATTGGTTAGGGGTAGTAACTGACTCAGTAAGCATGCTACTCCCACGCTTATTTGTTTACCCAGCCTGTGCAATTCAGTCATTGTTGATTGTTGTCTGAATATAAATCCTCTTTTCTTCATTCCCCCTGCCATTGAAGCAGAGAGCTACGCTGAATATGCATTGCAGTGACATATCAGGCTTAATTGATTTGGGGTAGTAACCACCATAACAAGCAAGCTACACCCATGCTTATTTGTTTACCCAGACTATGTAATTCAGTCCTTGTTGGTTGTTGTCTGAATATAAATCATCTTTTCATTCATTCCCCCCTGCTGTTGAAGCAGAGAGCTATGCTGGATAAGCAGAGAGCTACGTTGGATATGCATTGAAAGTGAAGTATCAGGCTTATTTGGTTTGGGGTAGTAACCGTGGTAACAAGCAAGCTACTCCCCGCTTTTTTGTGAATGCAAATCCATTTTTTTTTCCCACATTTCCTCTTGCCGTTGAAGCATAGATCAATGTTGGCGTCGCATTAACCGTATGTATGTTTATTGAATAAGGGTATTATCTCCAGGTAGTTGCCGTCATTCCTGCAAGCCACCCTCTCTTCTTTCACACACTTCATTCACATTCCACATTAGCAAGTAGCACATTTAAGACTAATTGGAGAAAATTCTTTTTCACTCAACGCACAATTAAGCTCTGGAATTTGTTGCCAGAGGATGTGGTTAGTGAAGTTAGTGTAGCTGAGTTCAAAAAAGGTTTGGATAAGCTTTTGGAGGAGAAGTCCATTAACTGCTATTAATCAAGTTTACTTATGGAATAGCCACTGCTATTAATTGCATCAGTAGCATGGGATCTTCTTGGTGTTTGGGTAATTGCCAGGTTCTTGTGGCCTGGTTTGGCCTCCGTTGGAAACAGGATGCTGGGCTTGATGGACCCTTGGTCTGACCCAGCATGAAAATTACTTATGTTACTCACTCTCACTGCCTGGGCTTCTCAGCTGCCAATGGGATGGAATTGGGCTGTCTGCCATCAGGTTCTCTCTCTTTCTCTCGCCTGCCATGGAATGGGATCTGCAGCGAACTGCTGGATTGTGGGGTGCAGTGCAGCAGGAATTACATTTAACCAAATGGCATATTTTGCTGCCGTAGGACCATATTATGATAAGAGCTGCTAGACTGGCCCCACGGCAGCAGGAGATGACATTTCATTAAACACGACTCCAGCTGCTGGAGCGGGGGGACATGCATCGCCATGCTGTTGTGAACACTCGGCGCCCGCTTTCAGTGCTTATTAATTGCATTGGCCTCTCTGAGTGTCGTGAGTAGCAGTAGCAGAGAATGAGCTCTAATAGCCACATTTGGCAGCCAAGGTAACCGAGACTAGATTTACTAAGCTGCAATAAGGTAATATTGTGAGTTAAATAGTATGTAACGTGCATTAAAAGCTGTTTCTCATGTGGTATCGCCATATTGTGATATCGTGTGATATTTCCAAAGACTTCCTCCCCCATGGAAATAAGCTGCTTTGCAATCATATGTAATCCCTCTGTCCACTGGTGGTCACCTCTGCTTTAGGGAGCCTGGAGTACTCACCCAAAGTGAGAAAAATAAATCTTAGCTGGGTCATGGGCTGGGGGCAAATATTCTGCAGCAGGACACACACAGGTACTTAGCCACAGTTCATTTCAAACATTGTACTCCAAATGAAAAGAGAGTTTATTAGAAATATGTTCAGTTAATGTAGAAAAAATATCAATTGCAACTTTACTGCAAATATCTGTCTTTCAGAAAACCTCAAACCAATTATGTTATAGTCTATATATACCAGTCTTCATCCTGTACATGGCCACACTGTCCCTACTTGCTTATCAAACACAATAGATCTCAGTCTAGTCACTTTAACTCTTGGATGGCTTCAAGCTACTCACTTCCCCTTGTTGCAGGAGGAAACGGGAGACTCTCAGCCCTGTTTGCAGGACTGAAATGGGCTCTGCTTTTTCTTTTCTGGTCCCAATTGGTCCCTTCACAGTTTCTTTTCTATTGTGTATTTCTATTACTCTTAGATCCAATTTCCAGTTACTTCACTCAGGCTCCCTGAGAGCCTATTGAAGTATGTCTTCCAACTCTTTCCTCTATTCCCTGTTACCCTGCGAGAGGGTCTTAGCTGCTACGTTCTCTTACCTTGGTGACTCTGGGGGAGCCAAACCCAGCCCTTAGGGGCTGAACCAGTCTGTCAGTTAGTGTTACCATATATTCACTCTGACCATTAGATGTCCCCACACTTTCTGGAACCTTTTCCTTTTCATCATACCTCTATCAATTCCCTTAGGAGGAACATTGTACACTCTGCAATCTTTTCTGTGGCACAAAGGGGCCACATATATACATTAATAAAATAACATGGCTAGCTTAGAAAAATGTCAGCCCCTGTTATTTTAGTTAATTTCTTGGGGAGAGTATCGGGCAAGTAATGTGGGTCCTCTGGGAACATTTAAAGGGCCAAGCAGCCTGAAAACACTGCCCCCCCAAAGCTAAAAATTTACTCTGGGGATCTTTGGAGACCCCCCCCCCCATGCCCTCTGAGGAGGCTCTGGTCCCCAAAAGTAAAATAAAGGCCAACCGCACGGTGATAGCAGTTTCCCTTCCCCAACCCTCCTTTCCTTTTTCCAAAGAAGTGCCACTTTAGACTTATGACTCCCTCCATTCCTCTCCTCATTCAAATAATGAAATATCTCTGTGGTCTACAGGTACCCCCCCCCCCAATAAAAAAAAAGGGACTCTGGTGGGTTGGGGGGGACCCCCACCCTGAATTCCTCCATGTAAATCCATTAGTGGTCAGTGGGGGGCTGGAGCACCCCTAGCTCTGGGCTTGTCGACAAGCCCAGACAAGTCGATAATGGTGCTACTCCTAACATGGACAGTTTTGAAAGCTGGGCTCTTAATGTGTACAAACTTGGTTGTACAAAAAGGATAAAGCATAAGCATTGTCAAGTTAAATGTAAGACATTGATAAGCCAGGCTAAGAGAGAATTTGAAAAGACATTGGCCATAGAGGCAAAAACTCATAATAAAATCTTTTTTTAAATATATCCAAAGCAGAAAGCCTTCAAGGGAGTCGGTTGGACCGTTAGATGATAAGAGGGATTAAACGGACACTTAGGGAAGATAAGGCCATCACAGAAAGGCTAAACAAATTCTTTGCTTCGGTGTTTACTGAAGAGGATGTTGCGGAGTCGCTCGTTATGGAGACTGTTTTCAAGGGTGATGATTCAGATGAACTGAAACAAATTATGATGAACCTGGAAGATGTGGTAGGCTAGACTGACAAACTGAAGACTAGTAAATCACCTGGACATGATGGTATACACCCCAGGATTCTGAAAGAACCCCAAAATGAAATTTCCGACCTATTACAATTAATTTGTAATAGGTCATTAAAATTTGTAATCTGTCATTAAAATCATCCTTTGTACCTGAAGACTGGAAGGTGCCAGTGTAGCCCTGATATTTAAAATGGCTCCAGGGGTGATCCTACAACTTAACATTTCTATGGTGCCATATGACATACGCAGCGCTGTACAAACTTACAAAAAGACAGTCCCTTCTCAATAGAGTTTACAATCTAATAAGACAAACAGGGCAAGAGACTTAGTTAAAAGAAAATAAAGTTAGTCGAGACTAAAAGCAGACAATCAGTGTAAGATTTAAAAGTGGTTTCAAAAAGGTGGGTCTTTAGATGGGATTTAAACATGGCAAGAGAGGGAACATGACGTATCAGTTCAGGAAGACTATTCCAAGCAAACTGTGCAGCCAGGTGGAAAGCAAGAAAACTATACACTGGTGAGCCTGACTTCAGTGCCAGGAAAAATCGTGGAAACGTATAAAGAACAAAATCACAAAACATTTAGGTAGACATAGTTTAATGGGACAGAGATATCATGGATTTACCAAGGAAGGTTTTGCCTCTCAAATCTAAATTTTCTTTTTTTTTGAAGGGGTGAATAAACGTGGAGAAAAGTGAACCTGCAGATGTGGTGTATTTGGATTTCCAGAAGGCATTTGAAAAAGTCCTTCATGAGAAGCTTCTAAGAAAACTAAAAAGTCATGGGATGGGAGGCTGGCGTTTTGTGGATTACAAACTGGTTAAAAGACAGGAAACAGAGAGTAGGATTAAATGGTCTGTTTTCACAGTGGAAAAAGTTAAACAGTGGAGTGCCTCAGGGATCTGTACTTGGACTGGTGCTTTTTAATATATTTATAAATGATCTGGAAAAGAGTACGACAACTGAGGTGATTACATTTAAAGATGATCCAAAATTTTGCAGAGTAGTTAAATCAGAAGCCAATTGTGATAAATTGCAGGAGGAACCTTGTGAGATTGGAAGATAAGGCTTCCAAATGGCAGATGAAGTTTAATGTGGACAAATGCAAGGGGATGCATATAGGAAAAATAACTCTTGCTACAGTTACACAGTGTTAGGTTCTATCTTAGGACTTACCACCCAGGAAAGAGATCTAGACATCATAGAGGATAATACATTGACATTGTCGGCTCAGTGTGCAGTGGCAGTCAAAAAAGCAAGCAGAATATTAGGAATTATTAGGATGGGAATAGCAAATAAAACTGTGGTTGCTGTAATGCTTCTGTATTGCTCCATGGTGAGACCACACCTTGAATACTGTGTGCAATTCTGATTGCCACATCTAAAAAAAGATATAGTTGCACTGGAGAAAGTGCAGCGAAGGAACATCAAAATAAGGGGCATGAACTGCTCCCCTATGAGCTAAAGAGGTTAGGGCTGTTCAGTTTGGAGAAAAGACAACTGAGTGGGGGATATATGATAGAGAGGTCTATAAAACCATGAAAGGATTTGAACAGGTTAATGTAAATTAGTTATTTAATCAGGTATTAAAAGGACTAGGGGGCACTCATGAAATTAGCAAGCAGCACATTTAAAACAAATCGAAGAAAATTCTTTTTCACTCAGCGCATAAATAAGCTCTGGAATTAATTGCCAGAGGATGTGATGACGGCAATTAGTGTAACTGGGTTTAAAAACGTTTTGGATAAGTTCCTAGAGGAGAAATCCATCAATAAGGAATAATAGCTTGAGATCTATTTAATGTTTGGGTACTTGCCAGGTTCTTGGTGACTTGGAATAGCCACTGTTGGAAACAGGATGCTGGAATTGATGGACCCTTGGACTGACCCATTACGTCACATCTTATGCTCTTATGTTCAGGCTTCTTTTGGCCAGTTACACCAGGTCTGCAAATGTACCCTTATATATCTGCCATAGTGGACAAACAGTCATCTCACAACTAGATTATTGTAATTCAGTGTATGTTGGCCTCCCACAGGCTGCCATTAGGAGACTTCAGCTGGTGTAGAACACTGCAGCCAGGTTAGCTGAGGATGACAGATCATGTATCACTTACTTTAAAGCAGTTACATTGATTGCGTATTGACGTGCGATGTAAATTTAAAATTGTAAAGCTGGCATTTAAAATAATGCATGAGAATGGACCTGATTACCCCAGAGAGAAGTTGTTGGAGTATATACCCTCAAGAAGTTTATATTCTTCCCAAGTGAAGGTGTGGCTCAGTTATAAATATAAAAGGATCAGTGTGTTCTCTGCTGTCACCTCAGTGTTGTGGAATAGTCTGCAAAGTAAAATCCATTTCAAAGTGATTACCTAGAGTTGGGCATCAGCTTCTGTAAAATACTTCCATGTTGGTAGACCAGGTCGCATTCTCTGGGTCGAGTAAACATAGCCACCATGCGTTGAAGAAAAGGTTTCTGGACAAATTAGGAAAAGCTCTTGGAGTGAATGTACATAAGGAAAAAGACCCTTGTGCAGACATCTTAAGCCTCCTCCAGTGCCGGGAAAAATAGTGGAAACTATTCCAAAGATCAAAATCGTAGAGCATATAGAAAGACATGGTTTAATGGAACACAGTCAACATGGATTTACCCAAGGGAAGTCTTGCCTAACAAATCTGCTTCATTTTTTGAAGGGGTTAATAAACATGTGGATAAAGGTGAACCGGTAGATGTAGTGTCATGGGATAGGAGGCGATATCCTTTCGTGTGGATTACAAACTGGTTAAAAGGCAGGAAACAGAGAGCAGGATTAAATGGTCAATGTTTTTCAGTGGAAAAGGGTAAACAGTGGAGTGCCTCAGGGATCTGTACTTGGACCGGTGCTTTTCAATATATATATATATATATATATATATAAATGATCTGGAAAGGAATACGACGAGTGAGGTTATCAAATTTGCGGATGATACAAAATTATTTAGAGTAGTTAAATCACAAGCGGATTGTGATACATTACAGGAGGACCTTGCATGACTGGAAGATTGGGCATCCAAATGGCAGATGAAATTTAATGTAGACAAGTGCAAGGTGTTGCATATAGGGAAAAATAACCCTTGCTGTAGTTACACGATGTTAGATTCCGTATTAGGAGCTACCACCAAGGAAAAAGATCTAGGCATCATAGTGGATAATACTTTAAAATCGTTGGCTCAGTGTGCTGCAGCAATCAAAAAAGGAAACAGAATATTAGGAATTATTAGGAAGAGAATAGTTAATAAAATGGAAAATGTCATAATGCCTCTGTATAGCTCCATGGAGAGATTGCACCTTGAATACTGTGTACAGTTCTGGTTGCCGCATCTCAAAAAAGATATAGTTTTGATGGAGAAGGTACAGAGAAGGGAAACCAAAATGATAAAGAGGATGGAACAGCTCCCCTATGAGGAAAGGCTGAAGAAGTTAGGACTGTTCAGCTTGGAGAAGACAGCTGAGGGGGGATATGTTAGAGGTCTTTAAGACCATGAGAGGTCTTGAATGAGTAGATGTGAATCGGTTATTTACACTTTTGAATAATAGAAGGACTAGGGGGCATTCAATGAAGTTAGCCAGTAGCACATTTAAGACTAATCGGAGAAAATTCTTTTTCACTCAACGCACAATTAAGCTCTGGAATTTGTTGCCAGAGAATGTGATTAATGTATCTGGATTCAAAAAAGGTTTGGATAAGTTCTTGGAGGAGAAGTCCATTAACTGCTATTAATCAAGTTTACTTAGGGAATAGCCACTGCTATTAATTACATCTTAGTGTTTGGGTAATTGCCAGGTTTTTGTGGCCTGGTTTGGCCTCTGTTGGAAACCGGATGCTGGGCTTGATGGACCCTTGGTCTGACACAGCATGACAATTTCTTCTTAAGCTTCAGCAGATGCAATAAAGAAACCAAATTATATTGATTTTACAGCTGAATCTCAATACATATTTGTTTGCCAGATTTGTACACTAGCTTTCAAAAGATTTGAGACAGACTGGAAGAACCCCTTTTGAAAACAAGAGTGCTAAAAGTCTGTCACTGAGACTATCCAGATGAGGTTAGTGTAGTAGCTAGAGTAATTGGAGAAAATTAAATTTGAGAGAAAATTTTTCCTGCTTCCTTCTTCCTTGGATCACAGAAGTGTGAAAGGAAAGAATTTGTAGGTAAAGTAGTAATGGTGTGAAACAAGAAGCTGAATAATGGAAAATACAGTGTTTTTGACGAGTGAAGGTCAAATCTGCAATAAAGCAACAATTCAACAGAACCTAAATGTTTATAAAACTACTTTAAAGCTCTATGTGATAAAATGTATTTTAAATAAGAAAATAACCCATTCTAAAATGGTCTACAGACCCTTGTACCCTAGGCAGACCAATGTAACACTATCCCCCGCCTCCCGTAAAAAAACAAACCCAAAAACACCCTGAGTTGAACATGCCCTTTTTACAGTGGAAAATATAGTGTGTCATATTGTTTGTCTGTCTCTTTCTTTCTCTCCCCCCCCCCCCCCCCCCGTTCCTCGTCCTGTAAGCCTCACACTTGAGCCTGAACCTTGCTCCTCATCGGGACCATCAGTAAAGTTATGCAAGTAACATGCCAATGCCCACCATGATTAGCCTTTTCAAAATTTGGGGTTATGCGCATAAGTCTTTTCCGCCTCCTTATTCTTGACGCACTTTTAGGTATGTATGTGCGTACTTCTTGGCGTCTTAAAATTTGCATTGCATGCGTGTGGCCCATATAGGCATGTATGGGGTCGTTTTTGCGTGAGCAACGCTTTTAAAATCTACCTGTATGTGATCATCTCAATCAGAGCTATTTCAAACTGTGTTTTTACCATGGTTCTGCCCGGAAATCTGTTTCCAGTACAAAGCAACAGTGAATCTAGCTGCATGTACCTGTTATGGTTTTGAGGTGTTGGAGTGGATTCTTGGGTACTGCAGTGATGGCCACTCCCACAGGGAGGAGCCCCGTGAGGAACCGCAATACTAGGCTAGACTCGAGACACGCAAACACAGAGATTTGTCTATTATTATACAGCTGGATGATACCACCAGAGGTGGCAGTAGTGAGGTGATCCAGTAGTAGCAGTCCAAGGACCCTCAGCAGAGGAGATCCGTCTCACAATGGTAGATGTTAGCAGCACACAGTAGTATAGGGAGTTCTGGATGCAGGTTCCCAGTGCTGAGCTGTAGATGAGACGGACTGATAAATGTTAGATTACTCACTAAGTTGGTAGCTGTATAGATGTAGATTCCAGCAGGCAGAAGTAGTTGGATTGCAAGCACCAAGTGTTGTAAACTGTGAGGTTTGGGTGGACCCTTGGACACTGTGGCAGCTGACCACTCCCACGGGGGGAAGTCCCGTGAGGGGCCACAGGTCAGGCTTAGCTCAGGACACACAAACACAGAGTTTGATCTTTTATTAGACTGTGTAAGGAAGCCACCAGAGGTGGCAGTAGTGAGCAGCTGGAATAGTCCGGCAGGGCTGGTATCCCTCAGGTGCTGGAACAGCGACTCCTCCGGTCGCAGTGCTGTAGTGGAAAGACCTGAGAGAATGAGTACAGTGGAGAATATACAAGACCCCAGTATGGAGATCTCCAGGGTAGGGAGAGCAGACCCTCGAGGAGTGAGTATCTGAACCCTGATAGCTGGGAGTCTTGCAGATGATCTAATCACACAGCGGTTCCACAGAGATGGCTTTGGGGCTGGAATGGAGGCAGGCCCTTGAGCGAGTGCCTGGTTTCATGGAACAGCTCTGAGGTGAAGATGGTAGTACTCACTGATGTTGAAGATTAGTGAATCCTTCCAGGCAGAAGAGATTGTAGGAGTAGGTAGCGAGTCAGGAAACATGGGCCCTCGAGGAGCGAGTACCGGTTTCCTGATAGCGACCTGGAAAGCAAGTGAGGCCCCGAGGAGAGGGTACCTCGTTAGCGTTAGAGAGTCCAATAGAGATTGGAGAGGCAGAGTAGCTGGGTACGGAGAGCGAATCCCACCCGTAGGATTACCCTTGCTAACTCAAAGGCTAGCAAATATTGTACGCTTTAAATATCCGGGCATCATGATGTCATCACAGGGGGACGCCCCGGAGGTTCGCGCCAAGTAGGAAATAAGAAGAAGGGCTGCGCGTCGCGCGCGCCCTATGGTACAAGCGGAGCATGGCAGGAGGCAGCGCCCAAGCCTGTCCAGGGAAGCCGGAGAGGATGGCAGGCAGACGCCGTGGCAGCCAGGTGTCCATCCGCAGCATGAGGAGGAGCAAACAAAGAGAGGTAGGTAGAGTGAAGCCGTCGGAAATGGACGGTTGCAACACCAAGGCAGGGAGAGCAGGCCCTCGAGGAGCGAGTACCTGGTATCCCAGATAGGCACCTGAAAGAAAGCAAAGGGCCCCCGAGGAGTGGGTATCCAGGTTAGATGAAATACCCCGAAGGGCAGAGAGAACTTCCAGTGGCAGCACAGAAGCGGCAGAGTAGCTCAGACCGAAGGATTCCAATCCAATCCTTGCTAACTCGAATTGTTAGCAAACGAAGGGCAGACTAAATACCCGGATGGCATGACTTCACTCGAGGGGGACCCCCCGAGGTTCCCGCCATGACATGGATAAAGACGTGGGTGTCGTGCGCACCCAAGGAGGCCCTCAGAAGAAACCATTGCCGTTCCCGGGATGCCGGAGAGTGCGGCATGAAGACGCAGCAGTAGCCATCTTCCCAAGGCTAGTGGAGAGAGCAGGAAGAAAGGTGAGGCACAGAGGTCGAAGCCGTCTGAGATCGGACGCAACAGTACCCATTTACAAGGATTTGTCTTTGTCAAAGAACCTCCAGAATCTATCCCAAACCACAAGAAACAAAGAATGGGAGAAAGTGATATGTCCGTGTTAATAATTAAATGAATTTCTTTGCTTCCAGCCAAAATTAATGTACTTCGAGGCAAGTCCACCACATGTGAATTTGAATGGTAACAGTTATACAGCTCTGCCAGCAAAGTGGTGAAGCAGATTTCGAGAATTTAGAGAAAAATAATGGCTTTGTACGATATAGCAGTCTCGCCATTAGCTCAAACCTCCTAGCACATATGGATATCAAGTTTTCCACCTACCACATCGGGGTCAAATCTAACTTGTCAAGAGTAATTTGTAATTCATCATTCATCAAGAAAAATTCAGGATGGTCTCTCTAGGCACCATATGTCCCCTTCTTCAGACAGGAGATTGGTTTTCTTCTCTGGATCTACAAGACGCTTATGCTCACATTCCAATATTCCCTCCTCATCGCAAATATCTGCGTTTCCTGGTAGGTCAACAGCATTTCCAATACAGGATACTACCATTCAGACTTGCCTCAGCACCCAGAGTTTTCACGAAATGCCTGGCAGTAGTAGCAGCTCACTTACACAAAGAAAGTGTTCACATTTTCCCATACCTGGATGACTGACTCATCACAAGTCAATCTCAACAAGGAGCTCTTGATTTCTCAGGCGAACAATCACTCTGCTACACTCAATGGGTTTTCTTATCAATTACCAAAAGTCCCATCTCATTCCATCCCATCTGCTTCAATTCATTGGAGCAGAATTGAACACCATCCTATCAAGAGCTTTCCTACCCGAAGATTGGGCAGAAACACTCTCCTTATTAGCAAACTTGCTACGTTAGCAGAAACAAGCGACAGCTAATCAGTTTCTCACTTTACTAGGTCACATGACCTCCAGAGTTCATGTCACTCCTATGGCCAGATTAGGCATGAGAATAACCCAATGGACATTAAGGTCACAATGGATACAAGCCATTCAACCACTGTCGTCTCCAGTTCAAATAACCCAACAACTATGTTCATCTCTCCTTTGGTGGGCAAACAGAGACAACTTGTGCAAGGGCCTACCCTTCCAACAACCAGTTCCACAGATAACTTTAACTACAGATGCATCCACCTTAGGTTGGGGAGCTCACATAGACAATCTCCAAACCCAGGGTACTTGGACAAAACACGAAGCAACATTTCAAATCAATTTCCTGGAACTTCGAGCTATACGTTATGCTCTACATGTGTTCAAGGACTGCCTTTTACACAAGACTGTTCTAATTCAAACAGATAACACAGTAGCCATGTGGTACCTGAACAAACAGGGAGGTACGGGCTCGTATCTTCTTTGTCAAGAAGCAGCACAGATTTGGGACTGGGCCCTGACACATTCCATGTTTCTCCAGGCTACTTATCTAGCGGGCAACCACAACGTAGTTGCAGATCGCCTCAGTCATCAGTTCCAACCTCACGAATGGTCCCTGGATCCCTTAGTAGCAACCAGGATATTTCAACGTTGGGGACAACCAACAATAGACCTCTTTGCATCAGACCTGAATCACAAGGTGGACAGGTTCTGCTCTCTACACAAACAGAACACCAGCCAGACAAGGACGCCTTTGCTCGCCCTTGGAACTCAGGTCTTCTATACGCGTATCCTCCGATACCACTAATAACCAAAACTCTAGTGAAGCTACAACAGGACAAGGGGTCCATGATACTCATAGCCCCACATTGGCCTCGACAAATATGGTTTCCCATAATTCTCGACCTCTCGATCGCAGAGCCAATTTGTCTGGGTGTAGCTCCCACGCTCATATAACTCAAGATCAGGGCAGGTTACGCCATCCCAACCTTCAATCCCCATCTCTAACAGCATGGATGTTGAAAGCTTGATTTTACAACCTCTCAGTCTTTCCACTAATGTTTCTCAAGTGCTTTTAGCTCACGTAAATCTTCCATACGGAAGAACTATACTTCAAAATGGAAAAGATTTACTTTGTGGTGCACGCAAAAGGACATTGACCCTTTCTCCTGCCCCACACCTTCTTTGCTAGACCCTTATGTCATCTTTCAGACTCTGGTCTCCAGACCTCATCTGTGCGAGTACACTTAAGTGCAATCTCGGCTTACTATAATAAGATGGGAGATACACCAATATCCATACAACCTCTTGTCAGTAGATTTATGAGAGGTTTAACTCACCTTAAACCACCAATCTGGCCACCAGTCACAGAATGGGACCTTAATTTGATGTTAAGGCTCATGCGTTCTCCTTTTGAACCCATGAATTCCTGCGATTTTACATTTCTTACATGGAAGACTATTTTCCTAATAGCCATTACATCTGCTAGAAGGGTTAGTGAGTTACAAGTACTTGTCACATACTCACCCTACACAAAATTCCTACATGACTGGGTGGTATTCCGTACACACCCAAAATTTCTTCCCAGAATAGTTACGGAATCCCATTTGAATCAATCCATAGTCTTGCCCACATTCTTTCCCAGACCTCATTCTCACCAAGGTGAGAGGGCTTTACATACCTTGGACTGTACTCGTGCGCTAGCATACTACTTAGACCGCACTGCAGTCCACAGAAAATCCACTCAACTCTTTGTTTCTTTTGATCCAAACAAACAGAGTAATCCAGTGGGCAAAAACATTGTCTCCAACTGGTTAGCAGATTGTATAGAGTTCTGTTATGAAAAAGCAGGCCTTCCTCTCCAAGGGCGGGTAAAAGCTCATTCAGTAAGAGCAATGTCAACCTCAGTAGCTCACTATCGTTCAGTACCAGTTCTTGACATATGTAAAGCTGCAACATGGAGTTCTCTTCATAACTTTGCAGCTCATTACTGTTTGGACAAAGAAGGACGACAAGATTCAGCCTACGGGCAATCTGTCTTAAAGAACTTGTTTCCAGTATAATCCCAACTCCTCCTACATCCAACCTGCTGTGATTTTCGGCTGCCTCATTTTCACCAACAATACTTCAGAGTTGCTTCACTACAAAATGACTCAGCCTCTAGCTTGCTAATCACCCATATGTGAGAACTAGCATCCTGCTTGTCCTGGGATAAAGCAAAATTGCTTACCTTGTAATAGGTGTTATCCCAGGACAGCAGGATGTAGTCCTCACGAAACCCACCCGCCACCCCATGTAGTTGGGTCCGATACGTTTTATTATTTTATTTTTGCTAACGCTTATTGCTACATATGAGACTGAAGGGAGACCCCTGTGGCTGAGAATATCATGGCATGCTGGGCATGCTCAATGGGCTCAGGATGCCAGTCAAAAGTTTCTAGAAACTTTGACAGAAAGTTTTCCATGATAGGGCTCAGTCAGTGACGTCACCCATATGTGAGGACTACATCCTGCTGTCCTGGGATAAAACCTATTACAAGGTAAGCAATTTTGCTTTACATCACTTGTTTGCTTACATTTGTTACCAGGTACTGGCCATCCCCTCTCCCCCAAGTAACTAAGGAGACAGGCAATGGGAATGCAGAACCATATCTATGGTTAACAATATCTCTCCAACTGACAATTTATCGGTAACATCTTCAGTGCACACTAGGTCCTGTTGATGCGCACTAACTAATTAGGGAAACCAGAAATAAACTGCCCCTGAATCATTTTAAAAGCAAAACCAAATAGCTAATGACCCAAAATGAAAAAGACATGAAAATAAAATCCATGCATACTCCTAAAGCTCATTAATATTTAACTCCCTTTGGGCCAATTTTTTATTTGTGTTATCAGCAGTGTTTGCACAAATGTTGTTGATAACACTCTTTGAATTCACTTTAAACACCAAATTTGTCATTTTACTTGCATTGCTGTGTTACCACAGCTTAGTAAATAGGCTCCTAAATTAGGCACTCTGCCCTTTTCTAAGAATTGACCCACTGGGCTGTATTTCCATTTTGTATGTGTGGAGAAAAAAAATCCGTAAATCAGGCTCTAGGTGCCGCTGTTGGTGTGATGCCTGAGACTCCCTCCTCCACCCCTGGGGTTTGGGCCTTTTCTAACTTTCTTTCATCCAGAAAGCTTTTCACACCTTGCTGAATGATAAGGTTCCATTTTAACAAGGGCATAGAAATAGTTCTTAAAAAAAAAAAAAAAGGGGGGGGGGGGGAAGAGGAGGAAAGAGCCAAACGTTTAATCTTTGTATGCTGATAAACCCAAATATTAAAGTTTCCTAGTCAGCTCTTTAAATGTCTTTGTAAGAACATAAGAAATTGCCATGCTGGGTCAGACCAAGGGTCCATCAAGCCCAGCATCCTGTTTCCAACAGAGGCCAAACCAGGCCACAAGTACCTGGCAATTACCCAAACACTAAGAAGATCCCATGCTACTGATGCAATTAATAGTAGTGGCTATTCCCTAAGTAAACTTGTAATATTTTATTAATTTGAAAGAATTATTGAAAACTGATTGGTAAATTAAATATTCCAGCAAAACAATTAGCCATATTTTAATGTATTGGTTAACACCTCCTTGCACAAACATGCTGCAAGGAAAATTAACATTAAGGAATAAATTAAAAAAAAATAAATTTAACAATTCCTTATATATATATTATTTTTTTTTTTATAGAAAAAATGAGTGCTTTGCCAGTTCAAGTCCTGAAGAAGCTTTCTGCCACATTACAACAAGCAAATTTAATTTCATCAGCTCTAGGGAGTGAAATTAACAGGTAAGTGTCTTATAAACTTTTGTCTAAAAAACATTTTTCCACAGATAAGCAGGCTGAATTAGCCATGCTGTATGGGAGCGCCCCCTGGCGGCCTGGTGTGGGAATGTCTAGAATATTCAAAACTCTGCTCCTGCATGGTGCCTTCCTGCACGACTTACTGTCTCTTTCAGTTTTTTGCTTTCCCGCGCAGCAATGGTCATGGGTTTTTCTCTCTCTTGACTCTATGGCATCTTTTTTTTTTTTTTCTTTCTCTCTCTCAATATCACCTAAGTGAACCTCAAATAGCACTTTTTAGTGCCCTGATGGCTCCAAAAACTCCCGGATTTAAGTTTTGCCAACATGGCAAGGTTGTGTCTGTGACAGACGGATATACTTATTGTTATCTATGTCTTGGGTCAGATCACGATCAGGCATCCTGCTGGGATTGTGGCAGGATATCACCAAGGGCCCAGTGGCAGAGAGTCACAAAGATAGTAAGACTACAGGAATCAGAGGATGCCCCCATCCGGTTCATATGTCCCTACACAGCGCTCCGCGCAGTCTTCACCGAGGCAAGAACCAAGCAGATTTGAGAAACAGAAGCGGGCATCCTCCTCAGAACTGGCTTCTAGTAAGCCCACAGGTGCAAATCCCCCGAAGGACAAGGTCGGAGATGCAAAGCCTGGGCATTCCCGTAAGAACTCCGCAGTCAACCAAGCGCCACTATGTCAAATGCGTCGACCGAGATGTTTAGTGAGGACCGGCGTCTGATCGAGGCTTCAAAGCAGACGCAGGATTCAGATAGACACAAATCGATTGATGAAATGCGTCGGCCATTGTGCATAAGAAAAGGGGCAAGTGCAATGCAATCAATATTGGAACACTCTTCGGGGCCACTGACGCAATCGACTCCAACGCATGCGTTAAAGCTGATGAAGACTAAGGAAACCTTGATGCATCCGATGCAAAAACACCACGCATTGGAGGATACTGCTAGGGGACAGCTACACCAAGCCAAGGATCTGCCTATGGTGTTCAGTCTCTGATCTGGAAGGGTCTGGTAATTCAGAGGCCGATACCCCTCGCGTTTTGAGGTGCTCCTCTTCATTGACGTTGAGCAAGCATCCCACCAACCCTACCCACAAGAGGTCACGGACTCTGGAATCCTCGGACGACTCCATAAAGCAGGTTGGGAAGTCTGCTTCCTCTAGGTGGTGTGAGGAGAGCTCCCTGCAGGCTAAAAAGAAAAGGACATCTGTAACTACCACTCAAGAGTTACAAACTGCAGCCTCTCAATCTCTGTCCCAGATTACGGGGATTCTTCAAACCTTCTTCGACATGTTAGTGTCCACTCACAATCCCTCCCCCCCCCCCACCACCAACCAAGCCCGTCAGCAGAGGGATCAGAGCTCTTTGCTCCCTCTTCCCCGCCCTGGATGGCATCAGATGATGAGGAACCAGTACTGGAGCTGAGCCTGCCAGGCCCCGCCCCAAGCCGAGAGTTGGTATATTCCTCTCCACCCTCCCCTGGATCTTCAATGGATATACCATCAGACCCTCCGGAGGAGCCACCAGAACTATCATCACCCCTGGAGGATCTCTTATACACCAGATTTATAGAAAAGGTGGGTGCCATCTTGAACCTAGAGACCAAAAAACTCCCGAATCCTAGGGCAGACATGCATGGGCTACTTAAGATATTTGACGTACCCGTGGAACCAATGGCTCTTCTTATATGGCGTGTAGGATAGGACATGGGAGTCACCATTCTCAGTACCCCCCACTTTCAGAAATAGACTTAAAATTCAGGATGCCGAAATTGGCATATTATGGTCCAGTGTTGCTACCGCATGCATCTGTTGTAATTGAGTCTGCGATGAAAGCCAGGAAGACCATGCTCTATTCAAACACTCCTCCAGAGAAGGATGGTTGATTTTTATCAGAATGATTTTGGGAAAAAGTTAATCCAGGGTGCAATGCTCAATGCTAAGGTCCAGCAGCACCAGTTTTACATAATGCAGTATTTATATAAATGTCTTCAAAAGCTGAAGTCTGATGGAGACCAGCCTGCAAATGATACTCCGAAGAGACAGGGTATAACTGACATGGAAGAGGGATTGTGGCATCTACTCTGCACAATTTACAAGGGGTTTGATACATCGGCCCGTACTTCAGCGGCAGCCATTGCGGCCAGAAGGATGGCATGGCTCCGAGCAAGCGCAATTCGCAAAGAAGTCCATGACAAACTTGCGGGCATCCATGTCCTGGGGGAATTGTGAGCTACTGCGGAGCGCAAAATTTGCACAGAATTGCCAAATTCTGCACAGAAAATGGCAGAGGAAACCCCGGCATGCCACGGAGTGCACGCTGTTCATGACTAAGATGAAGGCCTTGGCGTGCTGCGAACAGAGTGCATGCCATTCACGGTGAAGATGAAGGCCTCGGTGCGCCATTCATGGTGAAGATGAAGGCCTTGGCATGCCACTGGCCATGCTCAGCTTATGGCAAAGATGAAGGCCCCAGTGAGAGTGTGTGTGTGTGCGCGAGTGTGTATAGAGAGGTGTGTGGGGGGGGTGTGGGGGGGGGAGGGTGAGAGAGAGCAGGGGGGTGTGGGGGGGGGGGAGGGTGAGAGAGAGCAGGGGGGTGAGCAGGAGGCTGTAAGAGAGACCAGGGCGGGTGCTTTAGTGTGGGTGCCAGAGAGAGGGACCCTATATGAGGAGATTGGGAATGTGTGTGAGAGATTGGGAATTGGTGTATATGAAAAAGGGATCCGTATGTATGTGAGGGTGCTAGCCTGTGTGATGGGATTGTGTTTGTGTGAGAGAGAGCCTATTTGAAGGGGGGGTGTGAGAGAGACACACAGGTAGCCTGTGTGAGGGTGTATGTGTAGGTGTATATGCAAGAAAGAGGGACCCTGTATAAGGGGATATGTGTGTGCGAGAGAGAGGGAGCCTGTATGAGGGTGTGTATGTGCACCAGAGAGAGGGAGCATATGTGTGAGAGAGTGAGGGGCAGTACTGAGAACAGGGTCAAAATCTGAGAGTGGCGATAGAGTGGAAGGGGTTGAGTCTAAAGGTGGAGGGGAGAAATGCTGGCAAATGGAGGAGTTGGAGCCTGAGAGGGCAAAGAGGCCAGGGTAGTAGGGAGAGCGAATGGAAGGGACACTCTTACAGTGAATTTCTAGGAAAATTCTGCTCAAAATATTTAAAATTCTGTATTTTTAAGTAATAACTATTTTCTGTGTTAGTTTAAAATATAATTACTTAACACAATTTACATGACAGTCTTTATTTTGACCAATATAAAGTATGCAGAATTTTGCGAATTTTAAATTTTTGTGCGAATAATTTCCCCCAGGAGTAAAAGGGCCTGTTCGGAGAGAAGCTTCAAGAAACGGTATCCCAGCTCAAAGAGCAGAGTGTGGCAGTGTCATCCCTCACGTTGCCCATTTTAGCCAAGGCGCACCTCTAGGCCATTTTCCTCATATAGGCCTCCCCCATATCAACAGAGATTGCAGCCGCAATCTCAAGGACAGGGTCTCTCTTAGCGGATGTCAAAGCCACCGCAGCCTACAAGTCAAAAACCCCAACAATCTTTTTGAACCTGAACAGGCCACAGCTACAAGTACCCTTGGGTGGACACCTCGTTTCCTTTGTTCAGGAGTGGGGTCGGATTACATCGGATCGTTGGGTCTTCAACATCATCAAGAATGGTTACCGCCTAAATTTTTGTTTGATTCCTGCGTTACCGCACCTTACTCCACTATCACAAGGGAAAGGAGATGTTCCCTTCATCCTTCAGGAAGACCAGTCGCTAATTCATCAACAGGCGATTCAAGTGCTGCCACATCATCGGCAGCTCCAGGGATTTTATTCCCAATACTTCCTCATTCCCAAAAAAAGTGGAGGGGTGTGTCCGATTCTGGACCTTTGAGCCCTGAATCGATTCATTCGGTGGCAGAAATTCAGGATGACTTCTCTGAAAACCATTTTACCCTTTCTGCAACCCAACGACTGGATGTGCTCATTAGACCTGAAGGATGCCTATGCTCACATACTGATGCACCCCTCTTTTTAGATTTTCAAGTCAGCACCCAGCACTATCTGTACAAGGTCCTACTATGTAGCCTCTCTTCGTTGCCCAGGTTATTCACAAAATGTCTAGCAGTAGCTATGGCCCACCTTCGGAAACAAGGAATAAATTTTTTCCTTAAATGGATGATTGGCTGCTTGTGCACCAAATCCAGAACTGATCTGTGCCCACCAAATTCAGACAATAACTTGCTTGGAAAGCCTAGGCTTCATCATAAATTACGAAAAGTTTCATCTTGACCCTTCTCAAACCTGCAGTTTATAGCTTTTCTTCCAGAGGACAGGATTCACACCTTTCAGAATCTGGCCTCTACATTAAAGCTCCTTCCACATCCCACAGCTCGGCAAGTTCTCATCATTTTGGGTCACATGGCAGCAGCAATGAATGTGGTCCCTTCACGTGTGCCAAATGCAGTGGGGGGTATGTAAATCCACAGCTCTAGTGCTAAACTTTCAAAAGGGAAACTTTGAGAAAATGAGAAAAATAGTTAGAAAAAAACTTAAAGGTGCAGCTACAAAGGTAAAAAGTGTGCAATAGGCGTGAACATTGTTAAAAAAATATACCATCCTAGAAGCACAGACCAGATGTATTCCATGTATCAAGAAAGGTGGAAGGAAGGAAAAAATCTTACTGGCATAGTTAAAAGGTGAGGTGAAAGAAGCTATTTTAGCCAAAAGATCTTTATTCAAAAATTGGAAGAAGGATCCTTCAGAAGAAAATTAGATAAATCATAACCATTGGCAAGTTAAATGTAAGACATTGATAAGACAGGCTAAGAGGAAAATTTGAGAAGAAGTTAGCCATAGAGGCTAAAACTCACAATAAAAACTTTAAAAAATATATCCAGAGCAGAAAGCCTGCAAGGGAGTTGGTTGGACCGCTGGATGACAAAGGGGTTAAAGGGGCACTTAGAGAAGATAAGGCCATTTCAAAAAGGTTAAGCGGTTTCTTTGCTTCAGTGTGTACTGAAGAGGATGTTGGAGAGATACCATTTCTGGAAAAGGTTTTCATGGGTGATAATTATGATGAACTGAACCAAATCACGGTGAACCTGGAACAAAAGGTAAAGGCCTGATTTGACAAACTGAAAAGTAGTAAATCACCTGGACTGGATGGTATACAGCCCAGGGTTCTGAAAGAACTAAAAAATGAAATTTCAGAACTATTAGTAAAAATTTGTAACCTATCATTAAAATCATATGTTGTACCTGAAGATTGGAAGATGGCCAATGTAACCCCTATATTTAAAAAGGGATCCAGGATCTATAGACCGGTAAGCCTGACTTCGGTACCTGGAAAAATCGTGGCAACTGTTTAAAAAAAAAAAATTACAAAACATTTAGATACAAATGGTTTGATGGGACCAGCCAATATGGATTTATCTAAGGGAAGTCTTGCCTCACAAATCTCCTCCTACTTTTTTGAAGGGGTGAATAAACATGTGGACAAAGGTGAACCGGTAGATGTGATGATTTGGATTTCCAGAAGGCATAGCAGGTGATGTCCTTTTGTGGATTTCAAGTTGGATAAAAGACAGGAAACAGCAGGATTAAATGGGCAGTTTTCAAAGTGGAAAAAGGTAAACAGTGGAGTGCCTCAGGGATCTGTACTTGGACCAGTGCTTTTTAATATATTTATAAATGATCTGGAAAGGGGTATGATGAGTGAGGCGATCAAATTTGCGGATGACACAAAATTATGCAGAGTAGTTAAATCTCAAGTGGATTGTGATGAATTGCAGGAGGACCTTGTGAGACTGGAAGATTGGGCTTCCAAATGGCAGATGAAGTTTAATGTGGACAAATGCAAAGTGATGCGTATAGGGAAAAATAACCCTTGCTGTAGTTACACAATCGGGCCGATACAGTCTGAGCGCACTGTTAACCCGCCATTGGACGCATGTTTTCGACGCGCTAGTAAGGGGCCGAAAACGCATGTTCAACCCCCCCGAACCTAATAGCGCCCGCAACATGCAAATGCATGTTGATGGCCCTATTAGCTATTCACGCGCGATTCAGAAAACAAAATGTGCAGCCAAGCCGCACATTTTGCTTTCAGAAATTAGCGCCTACCCAACGTAGGCGCTAATTTCTTCGGGCACTGGGAAAGTGCACAGAAAAGCAGTAAAAACTGCTTTTCTGTGCACCCTCCGACTTAATATCATGGCGATTATTAAGTCGGAGGTCCCGAAAGTTTCCAAAAATAAAAAAAAAAAAATTTGAAGTCGGCCGGCGGCTGTCGGGTCGAAAGCCGGAGCTCAATTTTGTCGGCGTCCGGTTTCCGAGTCCGTGGCTGTCAGCGGGCTCGAGAACTGATGCCTGCAAAATTGAGCGTTGGCTGTCAAACCCGCTGACAGCCCCCACTCCGGTCCAAAAGGAGGCGCTAGGGACGCGCTAGTGTCTCTAGCGCCTCCTTTTGCCTGTTTTTGCCGCCGGGCCTCATTTGAATAGAGAATCGCGTGCATGGGAGAGTGGGCGTTCACTCACTCTCCCGCGGACTTTACTGTATCGGCCCGATAGTTAGGTTCTATCTTAGAAGTTACCACACAGGAAAGAGATCTAGGCGTCATAGTGGATAATACATTGAAACTGTCAGCCCAGTGATCAAAAAAGCAAACAATGTTAGGAATTATTAGGAATGGAATGGAAAATAAAATGGAGAATGTCATAATGTCTCTGTATCGCTCCATGGTGAGACTGCCACCTTGAATACTGTGTGCAATTCTGGTCACTGCATCTCAAAAAGGATATAGCGTCACTGGAGAAATTGTAGAGAAGGGTGACCAAAATGATATAGGGCATGGAACAGTTGCCCTAGGAGGAAAGGCTAAAGAAGTTAGGGCTGTTCAGTTTGGAGAAGACAACTCCGGGGGGGATATATCAGAAGCCTACAAAATCATGAAGGGACTTGAACAAGTTAGATTAAATAACCAATTTGCATTATCAGATAATAGAAGGACTGGGGGCACTCCATGAAGTTAGCAAGTAGCTCATTTAAAACAAATCTAAGAAAATTATTTTTCACTCAGTACATAGTTAAACTCTGGAATTCATTGCCAGGGGATGTGGTTTCAGCATTTAGTGTTACAGGGTTTTAAAAAGGTTTGGATAAGTTCCTAGTGGTTAAATCCATAAATTGCTATTACAGTAATTAATAAGCAATAGTAGCTTGTGATGTAATGTTTGGGTACTTGCCAGGTACATGTGACTTGGATTGGCCACTGTTGGAAACATGATACTGGGCTTGATTGACCCTTGGTCTGATCTAATGTTGCATTTCTTATGTTGAAATCCCAGTGGTTTCAACACTTTCATCCCATGTCGAGTCCGCTGCCCTTGACTCAACCAACGATATCAAATGTGAATTGGTCGCTGTTGGGCACACCTTTCCGAATCCGGACTCATCAGATAGTTCTAACTACGGATGCCTCCACAAAGGGATGGGGCGTACATGTCTTACATTTCAAAACAAGGAAGGCGGGTCCGGTTCCAGGATACTATGCAAGGAATCTGTATTGACATTGGAATGGGCGCTAGGTTACTCGATCCGGCTGCAGGCGACCTACCTGCCAGGTGTAAAACAATATGAAGGCCAACCACCTCAGTAGAATCTTTCACCTCCACGAATGGGGGCTGCATTGGGATGTGACATCCTTCCTATTCCAAAGGTGGGGAACGCAAAGATCTTTGCCAGAGAGTGCAATACAAAGCTACAGGAGTTTTGCTATCTGTATCTGAGCAAATGACTCAAGATGCTTTTCTGCTCAAGTGGCTGGGGAACCTGTTGTACACATTCCCTCCAATCCCACTAAATCTCATCCTCATAGCACCAGCGTGGCCCAGGCAGCCCTGGTATTTCTGCCTCATGCACCTCTCCGTACAGTGACCGGTCCTTCTTCCAAACAGATTGGACCTTCTAATGCAGGAGGGGGGAGCATTGCTTCATCCCATGCAAGATTCCCTTCATTTGACAGCATGGAAATTGAAAGGGAAGTACTAAGCCATCTTCCTATCCCGATGGAAATTCAGGACATTCTTAATTCTTCAAGAAGACCATTCATGAGAAAAAAATTATGCAACTAAATGGCATAGATACTGCCTCTGGTGTATGTCGGTAGCGCTCGAACCTTTTCATTCTTCACCGGAACAGTTACTTAAATACCTGCATTTACTGTAATCTCTGGGCTAGTGGTCTCCTCCATATGAGTGCACCTCAGCGCCATAGCCGCATACCATCCTTCTGTTCAGGGAGCCTCCATATCTATGCACCCCTTGTATCTCGTTTCATGAGGGGTGCTTTGAGGCTCCGACCACAAGACCACATTAAGGTACCTTGGGACCTTAATGTGGTTTTGGAAGCGCTTATGCTCCCACATTTTGAACCAATGCAAATATCCTCATTGAAATTTCTCATATGGGAAGCATTATTCCTGGTAAAAGTCACCTTGGCTTGACTAGTTAGTGAGCTTCAAGCACTAGTTCACTATTCTCAATACCTCCAATTCTATCATAAGGTCACCTTATGAGTTCATCCATCCTTCCTTCCGAAGGTAGTTTCGGTTTTTCATTTGAATCAAACCATAACGTTGCCAGCTTTCTTCCCTAAACTACATTCATCCAGTCGGGAAGCTCTACTGCACATGTTGAATTGTAAAAGAGTGTTAGCCTACTATAAGCAAAGGACTAACACCAAAAAGACACTCCCAGCTCTTTCTTTCCTTCAACCCGAGTGTTCCTGGATTACCAGTGACTAAACGGATGCTAGCAAACTGGTTAACTCAATGCATCCACTTCTGCTATTCTACCAAGTCCGAGCGTTTAACTTCAAGAGTCAAAGCACTTCAGTTGAGAGCTATGTCTGCTTCAATTGCCCACCTTCGACAGGTGCCTATTGACGTGGTCTTTGCTACATACTTTAACCTCTCATTACTGCTTCCAGCACCATACCAAGTCCAATGCTTCCATGGGGCAGGAGATACTGCATCATGCCACTAATTCTTAAGACTGTCCACACTTTGTAGGGATACACTGCACAGATGATCTTACACCTATCCAGACATATAAAGCATTTCTCACTGAATATCCTGTGCTTCGTCTCCCTAGCTGGGGACTCCCAGAAAGCATGGCTAATTCAATCTGCTTATCTGCAGGAAAAAAGCAAGTTTGCTTACCATAAATGGAGTTTTCAATAGATAGCAGGATGAGTTAGCCATGCGCCCCCACCCACCTCCCTGAACAGTCTCTATCCTTCTGCCTGCTCTCTACCTACCTTGATTTATGCTCCTGTTCTGTGCTATCTAATCAACTGAGGAGATAGTCAGTCAGTTGCAGGGGAAGGCACCACGCAGGCATGAAGGAGCAAAGATTTGAACGTTCTAGGAGAAGTTCCCACACTGGGCCACCAGGGGGCGGTCCCAAACAACATGGCTAATTCATCTTGGTATTTACGGAAAACACCGTTTACAGTAAGCAAACTTGTTTTTCAGTTTTTAAATTTTTATTGTTTTTTATAGTACATGCAAATAGGAACTGTGATACTCATACTTAAATACGCAATAAGCAGCCTAATGTCCAACAATATCAAATTTATTATGTAGAATCAAATTATGCAATAAGCCCGACTCCAGCCGAGTTTCGCCCTTTTTCAGTAGGGCTGCATCAGGGGCTAAAAACATACAATAAATGATATAAAAATAAATTGTTAAAAACTAATAAAAACATAAAGTGCACAGACATTCAAAATGAACATATACAATGAACATATAAAATGAACAAATAAAATGGTAACATGGAGATTTATGGTGTGAACAAGGAGCTAATTAAAAGCATTAGTAATATATCCTGAATATGAAAGTATGTATAAAAGTAGCATATACAGTAAAACCAGCAAAAACATCTAAAAATGACAAGTACCTAAAAACTGGATATTGGATATTGCCTTAAACTGGATATTGCCTTAAAATTAATATAAATGACCAATAAATGACCAATTGTGTGACACACAATTACATTTTTTACACATATATATTTAGATAATTTTTTTATTATTTTTCTATTCTCTTTTTAATCACTTGGAGAGCATTTTATTGGTCATTTATATTAATTTTAAGGCAATATCCAGTTTAAGGCAATATCCAATATCCAGTTTTTAGGTACTTGTCATTTTTAGATGTTTTTGCTGGTTTTACTGTATATGCTACTTTTATACATACTTTCATATTCAGGATATATTACTAATGCTTTTAATTAGCTCCTTGTTCACACCATAAATCTCCATGTTACCATTTTATTTGTTCATTTTATATGTTCATTGTATATGTTCATTGTGAATGTCTGTGCACTTTGGGGTAGATTTTCAGAGCCCTGCTCGCCTAAATCCGCCCAAAACCGGGCGGATTTAGGCGAGCAGGGCCCTGCGCGCCGGGAAGCCTATTTTACATAGGCCTCCCGGCGCGCGCAGAGCCCCGGGACTCGCGTAAGTCCCGGGGTTCTCGGAGGGGGGCGTGTCGGGGGCGTGTCGGGGGGCGGGCCCGGTCGTCGCGGCGTTCCGGGGGCGTGTCGGCAGCGTTTTGGGGGCGGGTACGGGGCGTGGCTACGGCCCGGGGGCGTGGCCGCGCCCTCCGTACCCGCCCCCAGGTCGCGGCCCCGGCGCGCAGCAGGCCCGCTGGCGCGCGGGGATTTACGTCTCCCTCCGGGAGGCGTAAATCCCCCGACAACGGTAAGGGGGGGGGTGTAGACAGGGCCGGGGGGGTGGGGTTAGGTAGGGGAAGGGAGGGTAAGGTGAGGGGAGGGCAAAGGAAAGTTCCCTCCGAGGGCCGCTCCGATTTCGGAGCGGCCTGGAGGGAACGGGGGGAGGCAGCGCGGCTCGGCGCGCGCAGGCTATACAAAATCGATAGCCTTGCGCGCGCCGATCCAGGATTTTAGTGGATACGCGCGGCTCCGCGCGTATCTACTAAAATCCAGCGTACTTTTGTTTGCGCCTGGAGCGCAAACAAAAGTAGGCTGTTCGCGCTCGTCTGAAAATCTACCCCTTTATGTTTTTATTAGTTTTTAACAATTTATTTGTATATCATTTAATGTCATTTATTGTATGTTTTTAGCCCCTGATGCAGCCCTACTGAAAAAGGGCGAAACTCGGCTGGAGTCGGGCTTATTGCATAATTTGATTCTACATAATAAATTTGATATTGTTGGACATTAGGCTGCTTATTGCGTATCTCTGCTTCCACGGCTTTATTAAGCAGTCTTCCTTGCTGTTTTGTTAGATACTCATACTTAAAACTTCACACATACCATCATTACTATAACTCTTGTGTTTTATAAAGGTGTAAAAACTATCACATCAGTTTCTTGAGCTAGGTTTTTCTTGTTTTGCTTGATGATAAAAGGGTATAGCAAATTTTCTTGCCTGAAGCAGGATGAAGTAATCATAATGCATGGATGACATTACCCAATGTTGTGAACATGGACTCAGTTCTTGGAGCTCAGTAAATATTTTACTGAGTATGTGCAGGAGTTCTCGCACATGCGCACATTGTCTTGTGAGCCTCTTAGTCTCTTCTACAGCTTAAGATTTAGCGAGGTAATCATCTCTCCAGGTAGATGGGTGGGTATTAAGTATGGCTAATTCATCGTGCTGTCTACTGGCATGAATTAGCTATTATACATGGGGAGTCCCAAGCTGAGGGTTGCATTGCAGAGCAATTTCTTAAGACAACTCAGCCTCACCAGGTGGAGAGCTACTACTGGGTTAACTGGCTGAGAAGACCTGCTTGTCCACTGTCTCTTTGGGACATGTTATCTAGACAGTCATGGGATATGAAGGTGTGAACAGATGACAAAGTAGCAGCTTTGCAAATGTCTTCAATGGAAGTGACCTTGAGATGAACCATTGAAGTTGCCATGGCTTTTACTGAATGAGCCTTGACAGAGTTTGAAATTTGTAAGTGAAGCCAGTGCATAACAATGCGCTACACAGTTTGCTAATCAATTGGACAGAGTTCATTTGGCAACTGTCATTTCCAATATTTTGGGATCAAAGGACATGAACAGTTGAAAAACTTGATGATGAAGTTTGGTCCTCTTTAGGTAATATGCCAGGGCTCTTTTACAGTCCAAAGAGTGAAAAGATCATTCTCCTCTGTGCGCATGTGGCCTTGGAAATAATGTAGGAGGTAAAGCCACCCTATTATCAAAAAACTGAAGGTATAGTGAATATGAAACTAGAGCCTATAGTTTATTTACTGTTCGTACTGAAGTGCTGGCCTTGAGAAACAACACTTTTCAGATGATAAACCAATTCATTTGGCTCCAAAGGAGGTATGAGTTGAGCTAGGACTACACTGAGGTCCCAAGGCACTGAAGCTTTACTGACTGGAGATTTGGAATGACACCGTTCTTTCATAAATGTTGATACCAAGGGGAGAGAGAGATTGTAGCTCCTTCCTCCTGTAAGTGTTAGGCTGAAATGGTACTGAGGTGAACTTTGACTGAAGAGGTGTTAAGGCCTGAGGACGAGAGGCAGAATAGATATTGAAGCAAGTCTCCCAGGCTGGAGAAGGGATCCACTTGGCCTGTCCTACACCAGATTGAGAACCCTTCCATTTGAAACCATAAGATATATTCTGGTTGAAGGTTTCATGACAGAAATCAGAACATCCTCCACCTCCTTGAGAAGATGTAAAGACTGCACTATTGTGCATTCAACATCCACACCATGAGGGCCAGTAATGGTAGGTTTGGATGGGAAAGCTTGCCATACTCCTGAGTGATGAGTGTCTGAGATATTCCCAATGGAACTGGAAACTGACTTGACAGATGAAATATGGATACCACAGTCGTTGTGGCCAGGCTGGCTCTGAGTTTATCCTCATCTTGCCCATAATGACCTTCTGGACAGTCCTGGCAATTAGATGAATTGGTGGGTACACATAGGGGTAGATTTTCAGAGCCCTGCTCGCCTAAATCCGCCCAAAACCGGGCGGATTTAGGCGAGCAGGGCCCTGCGCGCCGGTAAGCCTATTTTACATAGGCCTACCGGCGCGCGCAGACCCCGGGACTCGCGTACGTCCCGGGGTTTTCGGAGGGGGGGCGAGTCGGGGGCGTGTCGGGGGGCGGGCCCGGTCGTCGCGGCGTTTCGGGGGCGGGTCGGCAGCGTTTTGGGGGCGGGTACGGGGCGTGGCTACGGCCCGGGGGCGTGGCCGCGCCCTCCGTACCCGCCCCCAGGTCGCGGCCCGGCGCACAGCAGGCCCGCTGGCGCGCGGGGATTTACGTCTCCCTCCGGGAGGCGTAAATCCCCCGACAAAGGTAAGGGGGGGGTGTAGACAGGGCCGGGTGGGTGGGTTAGGTAGGGGAAGGGAGGGTAAGGTGAGGGGAGGGGAACGGGGGGAGGCAGCGCGGCTCGGCGCGCGCAGGCTATACAAAATCGATAGCCTTGCGCGCGCCGATCCAGGATTTTAGTGGATACGCGCGGCTCCGCGCGTATCTACTAAAATCCAGCGTACTTTTGCTTGAGTCTGATGCGCAAGCAAAAGTAGGCTGATCGCGCTTCTTTTAAAATCTACCCCATAGGGTAGCTGATGCACCAGTTTAGCAGAAAATGGTTGGGAGTTGATCTGTAACTGTTTAGATGCATGGAGTAGACCTTTTTAATTTTCCCTTTGACTTCTGAGGTGAATGGGTTGATCACGGGCTTTCCACAGTGACTGAATAAGTTGTCCACTACTTACTGATCCAAGACTCTCGCCAACTAGATTTGGGTGTGGGTCCTAGGGTCCTGTTCTTCCCTACTCTCTAGTGTCACCTGGGACAAAACTGTAACCACCACCCACTGTACACCCAGCCCCAGTCCTTTATATAAATTCCTCTGTGACTCGGCTCCAGGTTCTCCCTGGCAGGACTTCCATGCTTCTCTTAAATGCGGTCATGGTGGCTTCTCTTCCAGCTGTCCCACAACTCCCTTTACTTTCCTGAAAAATCTTGACTCTGGACTCTTTCCAACTCTGTAACCCTTTCACTAAGGGTTTGTAGAACTGACTCACGTTCGACCTTTTCTCACAGTTAGCAAGCTTTTCCTCTTGCTCCCGCAGCAACCTGACTACTTCTAGGGTCAGGTGGCTCTGAGAGACTTTTCCTTTGCCCACATTGTTTATTGGCATCTCTGGTGCCTTCTCTTTTAGTGCCAGACTTCCCAACTTCCTTTCAGCTGTGGTTTTCACTTGTGATGCATATCGAACTATTGTTCAGTTCTCTCTTTGCATTTTACTTTTTCTGCCTTTTCCAGTCTGCTTTCAACATTTCTAAATGCTGTTCCCTTTCCAACTTGAACTTCCAGACTTCCAAAGCCCTCTCTTTTACCATGGGTGTGCACTCTGCACACTTGACTAGTTTTTATTCTTTTCACTACATTTTGCTGTTTTAATTTCAGCTTTGATTTCCACATTTGTTTCAGCAGTATATTCTTCTTGTGGGCTTACTCAAGCTTATTTTCCAGTGTCCCCATCTTCTCTGTCGGGTACTCTGGGTTTGAGCAATGACTCTTTCCAGTGCCTCCCTCCCTCCCTGGCATGTATTCAAAGGCCTTTTGCTGCCCCTGCTGGGATTTCTCACTCTCCCTGTTCCGTGAGCTGCTGGCTGAGTTCATTCCCTACAGCTCGGAGACACTGTTTGAGCTCTTGGGTACTTGCCCAAGAATGTATTTGAGGCCAACGCACTTCCGGGGGGAATCTGCCTACGGTGCAGTTGCTTGGTGGCCGCCCATAGAACTGTAATCTCCCTCTGAGCACACTCCTTCCTGGCCTGGGCTGCTACAACCTCTTCTCTCTTTCCTGTCCTGACCTTATTAAGGATTACCTTTTGCTCTTGAAGCTCAGCAATGGTGACCTCCAGATCTCTTCTTTTGGCCTGCTCCTGGCCATGGTTCCATATGAGCTCTCTCTGCAGCTGTACCACATTACAATGCAGGATCACTGTTTCCTTCTCGCGTAGCTCTGGTAGAACGTATTTTGCCTGCAGATGTCCTATAATCTGTAAGAGCTGCTCCTTTTCCAACTGGCTCTCCTCTTGTCTCCTAGTTACCTCAGCCAACTGTGCTTCCAGCTTGTTGACTTTGGCCTTATATGTTTCTCTTAGCTCAGTGTGCTGCAATCAATGTGCGTATTGAGTCTGTAGTGCAGCCTCCAGCTCCTGTCTTAATTGCTCACTGACTGCTTGTGCATACTCCGTGTCTGTCCATGAGTTCTGGACTTGGGAGGTCAACCTGGAGACCTGCTTCCTAAGCCCTGCCTGGTCATCACTGGTCTTTTGGCAGCCATCCAACTCTAAAGACATCACTTCCAGATCCATCCTGAGGACCTCCTCTAGCTTCTCTGCCTGGGAGGGTAACCACTTCTCTGCTTTCAGCTCTACCTACAGACCCACCACTTGATTTTGTAAGTCCTGCAGTGCTATTGGATCCTCCCCTGAAATGTGGTGAATGGTGACTGATGTGAGAGAGGCAGCCTGGTGTGTGTGTGTGGGGGGGGTGTGTGTGTGTGTGGGGGGGGGGGTGTCTCCAGGGCCACTTTTCTGGGGCAGTTCATGCCAATTTTCCCTGGCTTCCTCTGGTTCCTCTCTCTGGGCTGTCCGCCACGCTTCCTTCTGGGGTTCCTGCGTTGCCACCATCTGGGGTCTCTGTGGCTGCTTCCTCTGGAGTCTTGGCAACATCACTGTCCAGGGTCTTGGTAGCTTCTCCCTTGGGGTTTCAGGGGTATTACCATCTGGGGTCTCGGTGCTGTACCCCACAGACTCTCTGGTGCAAGTCTCTACTTGGAGTTTCTTCGGGCATTCTATGGCAGCAGCACCAACTACCTTCTCTGCAGGAGTTGTTTCTGCATCCCCACCTGGGCTCCCCGCAGCCTCTCCTGGTTTTTGCCTTTGTGCCCCAGACTCAGAGACTGTACCAGCACTCTAGTGTGCCTTCTTTTGTCCCTTGGCCTCTACCACTGGCTGGCTACTGGATTTTTGTAGCTCCTCTTTCATCATAGCATTTTCTTTGGCGAATTGCTCCAATTCACTCTCCCATTGGACCACCTCCACTGCAATATCTTGCAGTTACACTACTAGGTGGGCCCGATATTTAATCGGAGCCCACGGATTACCTGGGGGAGGGCCGGACTGCCGGGCGCGTCGCGTGACGTCATCTGGGCGCGCCGCAAAGCGCGTCGCGTCCCGATGACGTCAGGGCATGATCCAGCCCCAGTGGGGGCGTTCCGGGGCTAGCATCATAGGGAGGGGCGGCGCCGATGGGAAATGCCGCCCCTCCAAGGGGCGTTCCAGTTGCCGGCGTCATCGGCCCCGATGACGCCGAGGCCCAGATTCCGCCCCTTTGGGGGCGTTCCTGCGGCCGGCGTCATCCGAAGGGGCCGGCTCGGCCTGATGACGTCGGCCGGGGTTTAAAGGGCCGGCGCCTCGAGGCAGCCGGCCCTTTTTCCCTGGAGAGCCGTTTCTTCTCCAGCAATAACTATGTCTGAGAGCGGGTGTTCACAGACTCTTGTATCCTTTTCGTTTGCTGTCTTGCTCTAATCCAGTTCTGGTGTGGGCTGTGATTAAGGAGCAAGAGGATGTTGATCCCAAGAGGAGGATTCTATGGGGGTAAGCTGCTTGCATGAGGGGAGCCTGGAGCAGGTGTTTGAAAGCAAAACAGCTTTGATGGCTCCTAACTTTCTCTTGCATCCCTGATGCTTATTTGCAGCTGTGATGTTTGTGTTTTAAAGCAGCAGTTTCCTCCGGCATGGCCCAGGTGTCTGGGCTGGAAGCCTGCTTCCTTTCACTCCAGGATGTGAGCATGCTGGAGCCTGGGGTAATGCAGAGAGCTGTAGGTATATGCACTCATTTGTACTTTGCTATTCATGTGGCATGATTAACCCATAGCAAGGGATAGCTGCCTGTTTCACTTTGCTTTGTTTAAAGGGACCTTCTGGGGCCTTGGGCAGTGGTAGAGTTATAAGATAAGGTGGTACCAGAGAGGTACATCTATTTCAAACAAAGGACTCACAGTAGATCCTAACTGGGGTGTAATTATTTGTTTATTAATTTTATATACCAACATTCGATCGGAGATATCACATCAGTTTACATTCGGGTGCTGTGGGTGTTTCCCTATCCCCAGAGGGCTTGCAGTCTGGGTTTTGTGCCTGAGGCAACGGAGGGTGGGGTGACTTGCCCGGGGCCACGGGGGGCGACGGCGGGACTTGAATCCTGGTCCACTAGGCTATTCCTCCATGAAGTTAGGAAAGCTGCCCTGCTTCTATTTTCCTGGATTGGGGGGGGGGGGGATGTCTCCAACTGGCATGATCCATTGAAAGCAAGGACAGTGGGGTGAGCTGCCTCCCAGAACCCTATTCCTAATCCTGTAGGGCTATTGTTTGAGAGTGAGATTCCAACTCCCTGCTTTCTTGTAAACAAATTATGGGTGGTGATCAGCCCTTGCAGCATTCAGCTGTATAGGTCTCAGTTGTTGATCAAACCAGTCCTCCATGGTTGCTTAATAAAGCAGTGATTTGTGCTGGGTACCTGCTTTCTTACCCTTAATGGGCTGTGTGGACAGGCACATGTCAACAATATTGTTGTTGCCTATCTGATTGGTGGATAAGATGGTTGGGAAGTATCTGGGGTATGGGGAGAGGTTTATTCTAGCCCCCCTCTTCCTGCCTTCCACTACATCCCATCCCAGTTCAGCAGGATTTATTTTTATTTATTTATTTATTTATTTAAGGTTTTGATATACTGGCAATCATGAAAACATATCTTGCTGGTTTACATAAAACGGGAGTGCAGTATATACAACAAACTAGAACTGTGGTGACCGAAGGTACAGTTACATTTAACAAGGGTAGCAGAACTTGGAGCTAGCATCAGAGGGAGGGGCGCCGCCGATGGGAAACGCCGCCCCTCCAAGGGGCGGCGTTTGCCTGGTGTATCTTTCTTTTGTTCCCTGCTAATTCAGAACTATGCTGGGGATTTTCAAGAGCTCAAGTCTCTGCATGGGCCTCATGTATGTAGGTATTGGTTCCTTCACACAGATGTGGCTGGAAGGAGCTGCTATGTTTGCTTCAGGCACTCCTATGCTGCATCCCTCCCCTTATCTTTCATGCCACTTACAATGGCAACACCAGCAATGGGCAGTGTGGAGGGGGCATATCCGCAGCATTGCTGAGTGACCTGTGAAGTGGGTAGACTGGGCATATTACAATGTTAATAAACATGAAAGCTGTTGAGTTCATTGCCTGCCTTGTTAAATCTGAGGCAAAAGTAAAGCTTTATACCCTATACCCCTTGTTTTTCCCTCTGCTCTGGCGGCACCCCAATATGAGTAATTGAGGCGGGCCACTTCAGGCTGGTGTTCGAATTTCCCAAATTGTTGGGACACAAGGGCTACTAATACTCGAACCCAGGCAGCGTGGTGTTGGCTCATTATAAAATCATTATCCCTCCTATTCTGGTGAATCCTCCCGCCCAGGCGCTGGGTTTCAGGGTAGGGTACACTCAAGAGGGATAGAGGAGATAGGATAGACATTTAAATATCTCCAAAATTTCTTTGCACAAGGTGGCTCTAGAATGAAAGGTTATGGGATGAGGGTGAAAGGGGATAGACTTGGGAGTGGATTAAGGATATATTTCTTTACTGTGGAAGTAGGGGATCCATAGAGCAGCCTCCCTGTGGAAACTAAAACAGTATCAGAATTCAAGGAAACATGGGATAAGGACAGAGGATTTCTGAGGGAGTGGTAGGGATTATAAAGCTGAATAGTTGGTGTGGATGGACTTTCTAGATTTGGCCACATGTCTATTCCCAGCTCTCAGGGGGGAGGGGATGTGAGGAGTAGCATTAGCCTAGGCGTGCCAGGGAGTGATCTGCTACTGCTTAACTTCTATATAGCATTCCCAGATGTGAGGTGCTGCTGTGAGCTAGTAATCTGTTCTCAAAAACAAATTGGAAATAAATACCGTACATGCAGATGGGATTGCTGAATGGGTTTGGAAGAAGTGGTAGCCCCCCTGCACACACACACACACCCACACTCTTGCAGGTTGCTATAGGAGGAATTGCCACCGGTGATTTGTCCTTCCTTGGCATGGGCATACATAGTGTAGCCCCCTCAGCATATTTGATAGTGGGATGTAATCTCACTCATATAGTAATGGGGCTAGGGACGTAGCCACAGCTGTGTGGACATGGTCTGGAACTTGAAAGCGTTGTATGCTCCTTCAGCTGTAAGCCTGAAACTCAGACCACATCACAGAGGAGTGCTGTGCTGCGTGGGGTGGCAGAGGTGGCAACTTTCTTGGCACTCAGGGGCTCTGTGGGCCACAAGCCCATGACAAAAAATGCTAGCAGGAAACAGGAGAGTTCTCCTTCCAGTCTGAGCTCCAGTGATATTCACAGCAGTAGTGCCGTCTGCATTCCAGTGGAGGTGAGGGGCAGGGTTAGTACTGTCTTCATGGCTGAACTCGCACGATAGTCACCAGTGGGGCATCCTTGGGCAGTCTGACTTGGCAATTACAGTTGAGCTTCAGTATCCTGAAAATATTCAGATTGATTACAACCTGTCATACCCCAAGCATCACCAATGAGTAAATTTGTCCACCTTGAGGCATCCTTGACTCATTATGCCACTGGTAGTGTGCCTTTTTGCATGGAAAATGGTTGTTTTCCAGTCTCCCTACTAATTGTTGGCCTCACATGCAAATACCTTGTAGCCAAACTGTAGCATAATGTTGCCGGGCAGGTATTGCACTAAGTAGGCAGTCATTTCGAGCTGAATAGGTTAAATGGCTTCGGACCTGCCTGCTGTTGTCCTTCTGAAATGCTTTGTCAGTCCCTCCTGTTACAACTGTCAGTGTAATCCCAGCTTCCATCAGGAAAATACTGTACACATGGGTTTTCTGATCTCAGATGATCTGACATGTCAGATTATATAAGATGGGTTTGCTGGGCAAACTGTTGGGCACCTTACTTCCTTAAACTATTAATTTCCTCCTTGAGTGTTTCCTGTTTCCAGGTCCTGACACAGGAGTGTGCAGCAGTCTACTTGTCTTCACTACTGGAGGGGGAGAGCCAATCAGCTCAGATCCTTCATGTGCAAAGCATCCTTACTGGTCGGTGAGGATGCTGGGTCCAGCCCTTCTTTGGAAGACTCGTCCGCTAAGCCGCAAACGGTTTGGATCGTGGGGCATTCCTTCGTTCATTGGGCAGCTACTGCCTATGATTCGAGTCAGGAGGGAAGAACTGGCAGCCCCAGACATGTTAATAGTGCACCTGGGAGGCAATGATTTGGGCACATGGACCTGCAGGCAGCTGTTGCAAGAGGCAAGAAGGGACTTGCGCGAGTTGCAGACTTTGTTCCCAGGTGCAGTATTATGTTGGTCAGACATTCTTCCCCGGATAAAATTCGCTAAGACCAGGTTATGGGGAAGGTGCCGCAAGAAGCTCAATAGGCAGTTGGGGGCCTGGTTGGAGCGCCTGGGGGCTATCAGATGCGCCATCAGTGGGCAGATGAGCAGTGTGAGGGCTCCTATCGGGCGGATAAGATACACCTTTCGGACATTGGGTACGATTTGTTTATTAACGACATAACTGAAGCAATTGAGGCTCAGGTAGAGAAGCACCGGGGCCGCAGCAAAAAAAACCAAAAAAAACCCTGTTACTTGTTGGGGGGGGCCCCGAGCAAGTGTAGACACTGCTCGGCGCCGGTGGCGGGTACCCGGGCCAATAGGACTTAGGGTAAAGGGATCAGCCGCGGGCTGACAAGCAGATTGCCGGAAGAAAAGGGGGACCACGCCCGGAGGCAGGGCCCCCCTGCTTACTACGCGGCGGGGGGCCGGTGAACGGAAGTCGCCTTGCTTGGAGCGCGGCAGGCGGCGTGGGGTGGGCGTGGTCCCTGCAGAAGGTGTGGCAATAAATAGATATATATATATGTATTGGCCCGGGGTGGTGGGTTGTTATGATTACATTGTGTGCTGTTATGGTTAAATAAAAGCTGCGGCCAGTTTTACCCAAAGATACGTTTTGAGTGGTCATTAAGCACTGCAGGTGGGCGAGCGCCCGGGAACAAAGGAAGTCACGAGTCCCAGAGTCAATAGGTGGGCCCGATATTTAATCGGAGCCCACGGATTACCTGGGGGAGGGCCGGACTGCCGGGCGCGTCGCGTGACGTCATCTGGGCGCGCCGCAAAGCGCGTCGCGTCCCGATGACGTCAGGGCATGATCCAGCCCCAGTGGGGGCGTTCCGGGGCTAGCATCATAGGGAGGGGCGGCGCCGATGGGAAATGCCGCCCCTCCAAGGGGCGTTCCAGTTGCCGGCGTCATCGGCCCCGATGACGCCGAGGCCCAGATTCCGCCCCTTTGGGGGCGTTCCTGCGGCCGGCGTCATCCGAAGGGGCCGGCTCGGCCTGATGACGTCGGCCGGGGTTTAAAGGGCCGGCGCCTCGAGGCAGCCGGCCCTTTTTCCCTGGAGAGCCGTTTCCCCACCCTCCCACCCTGTAATGAGTTGTAAGGTGTAATGGAGATAGGAGACGGAGATAGAAGGGAGCAATGCAATGTCGCAGCTGGGGACGGGTACCCGGGCCAATAGGACTTAGGGTAAAGGGATCAGCCGCGGGCTGACAAGCAGATTGCCGGAAGAAAAGGGGGACCACGCCCGGAGGCAGGGCCCCCCCTGCTTACTACGCGGCGGGGGGCCGGTGAACGGAAGTCGCCTTGCTTGGAGCGCGGCAGGCGGCGTGGGGTGGGCGTGGTCCCGGCAGAAGGTGTGGCAATAAATAGATATATATATATGTATTGGCCCGGGGTGGTGGGTTGTTATGATTACATTGTGTGCTGTTATGGTTAAATAAAAGCTGCGGCCAGTTTTACCCAAAGATACGTTTTGAGTGGTCATTAAGCACTGCAGGTGGGCGAGCGCCCGGGAACAAAGGAAGTCACGAGTCCCAGAGTCAATAACTGTATCCAGTCCCTTCTCTGCAGGGTCTGGAGCTTTGGGGTTGAACTCTCTGGCTCTGGAGGTCTGGGAACTCCCACTACACAAACATATATGGTTGTTTCTCTTCTCTCTAGCCCTCTGGCTGCCCCTCTTTTCTTTCACCTGTGTCGCAGCCCAATCACTGTCCCACTTCAGGTTCTCTTGTGGCTGCTCTAGGTACTTCCTGTTCTCTTTAAGCCTGAACTCCTTCTAAAAACTGGGCTATGCCTACCAATTAAGCCTACAGGCTTCTCCCTTTTCTTTTTTCCTTCTGCACTGTGGTAGTCCCCACTGGATCCCAACCAGGTTTTCTGGGATACTAACTAGGCCTCTGGCAGGTTCTTGTGGTCTGGTTTGGCCTCTGTTGGAAACAGGATGCTGGGCTTGATGGACCCTTGGTCTGACCCAGTATGGCAATGTTTTTTGTTTTTTTTTTTAGCTGCAACTTGCTAGCAGTTTCTCTTTCTGCTGAGGGCCACGCCCTACAGAAGCCCAGTGCTCAGCTGTTTCTTTCTGCTTTTCCTTCTCTATGACTTTTCTTAAAAGGAACAAAAAGCAAAATAACTCCTGCTTCACCAGTTCTAACTAAACCTTTTCAGCCCTAACTCTGAACAGGGCTTGCCCCTTTAGTCCAGTATAAAAACCTAACCCTTACTTCTCTACTCAGGCCCCTCAGACCTTTTTCTGTTTTAAAAAGCAGTTCTGGTATTTTTTTCCTCTGTGCTCTGCAGACTTGCATTGCTGCATGGTTCTAATGTTTTGTGAGCCACACCCGTTGCTTCAGCTGATTCTGGCAGGCAGCTCAACAAACATATTTTTTTTCTATTGTCTGTGCTCTGGTGCCCTTACAGCAGTGCTTGCCTCCAGCTCCTGGCTGGCTACCTGGAGACTTGCTTCTGTTTTCAAACAAACTTTTCTTCCTTTACTCTGTGTGCTCCTAGAGCCTCACAAGATCAGCTGCCTTCTGCAGTGTGCTCCCAGAGCCACATATTCCCTCAGCAGTGCTGCTCAGAAAAATGTTCTTCCATCTTTCCCTCTGGAGCTTGGGGTTTTTCTCTGTACTCAGCTTAGAGAAATCCCACGTAGGACATCATATATGAGGATGGCCAGACAGTCTTGTGTGGGCTGGAGCAGTAAGCACACAGACTTTACCACTGTGTGAGCTATTTCAGAATTGCTGCCTTAAATATCGACTGTCATACTGTATAGTAGGCAAAAGAGAGGTCTATTGAAATTTTTTTTTTGTCTTTCCCTCATTAATATCACTTTTTTTTTGTCTTTCCCTCAGACAACCCTTAGCTGGATTTGGCAGTGAGTTATTCGCTTGGGGTTTGAGATATACAATCTAGTGACTTATGCTTACCCCGGCAGTCCAGCGATCTGCCTCCTTGTGATTTTGCTCCTTATGACTTCCCGTTGGGAAGTCGGGGGGGGGGGGGGAGGAAAAGCTAAGGCATTAGTTGTATATCTTAATATGTACCTGCAGGGAAAGATATACTATATTTTCACCAGGCTCTGTGCACTTAGTCTCTTGCAGGATGTTTATCCTGTTGGATTCTCTACTCTCTGCAATCCCGGACATAAAGCGCCCCCTCCCCCCCCCCAACCAAGTTGATCATCCCTATCATTGTGATATAATTTGTACCCTGGTATAGCACAATCCCATTAGTTATCCTCCTACTAGGGCTCTGAAATGCCAATTAAGCCTATCTCATTATTCACTGCTATACACTCTAACGCTCCCATCTTACTTCTTAGACTTCTGGCATTAGCATACAGACGTTTCAAAGTGCTTTTTATTTGTATTAACAACCTGCTTTTTAATTGACAAGAATAATTTGGAATCTTTTAGCTCAGGTGATTCTTTACTTATAGGCACATGGGCTATTTTTTGCTTTTATTGGAACCTCTCTGCTGGGATGCCCTATCTCTCCTGTTTCATTAGTATCCTTCGGAGCAATGTCTTGTCAGGGTCTCACCTGTTGTGCACTTGAAGAGTGATGGGGAAGTGAGCCCTTTATGCTGTGGCATGGTTGCCATTGTAAACTGCAAAGCAATCAAAGCAAAAATGGGCAAAATCTCCAAAGTGCATCAATGCAACAGCCAAACCATCTAAGGGCAATGCATTGAATTGCTGCATGGCTCATGATACATCGGTGCGCTCGTGCATGGCACATCGATGCACTCAACTCACCGTATATCGGTATGATCAAAGCACGATTGCACCGATGCGCTCGATGCATGCTGCATTAGAGAAAACAAAACCTGTTGTGTCCAAGTCTTTGAAACAAATCAAATCAAAGCCATTGAAACAAGATGCATTAAAGCCTGGATAGGCCATACGGTCTTTTTCTGACATATTTCTATGTTTCAGTGTTTCAATTAAAGTATCTTAAATCATAGAATGCGCCAGGTCAACCGATGCGTGTAAGACCAGAATCATCGACTTTAAATAAATACTTGACACATTGAAGATCAGACTCAACACAAGCATTGATGCAAGTCATTGAGGAATCAACGCATATAGAACATGAAACATGTCACATCAGTTCAGATGATGATCCAAACTGCTCTACTTTGTCACCTCTCTACAGCCTCCAAATTGTCAAAAGATGGAGATCCAGTCTTCCCAATTCTGCCAGTTCACCTGGGAGAGTGTTATGTGGAGGAAATCTTGAAAGCCATGTTTCCTTCGCAACTGTACCCAGCATACAGTCCTTTGCTAGCAGAAGCTAGGCTGCAGCTCCCTCCTATCACCAGAGCCTTACCAGTCTCCCAACCACTTACCCAAGTAAGTCTCCGCATCCCATCTCTTCTCTCCTTCCGTTATCATACAATTTTCCACTAATACGGGAAGAAGAATTGGTTCTAGTATCTGAAGAAGATGTCCCACCAAACCCATCAGTTCAGAGGTCTCAACAGACCATAGAACAAATGACTGCATAGCATGGGGATCTTTCAACCAGAGCAGCGACGTTTTCTATCAGCCTATCAAATAGTACCTTTTTCATCTGAAAAGGTGGGCCATCAGTACTGCCATTACCAATATCTTCATCATCAGGGGCGGAAGATCTTCATCAAGTGAACGACTCCCACCTATGGTAGTTTCCTCAAGAATTGAGAACCCTCCCCGCTTGCCACAGTCATCCTTGTCCATTCTCTAGGGGAGTCTCCTGGCAGGTCCATGGGCATCTCTTCTGACCCACCTCTGGAACCACCAGATCATTCTTCTCCACTGGAGGATTTAATATACTCTAAATTTGTGGAAAAGATGAGTATAGCACTCAAAATAGAAGTGCGTAAAGATGCTGACCCCAGAGCAGAGATCACGGGAATATTGAAAATTTTAGACATCTTGGTGGAATTCTACACCCTACCAACATATGCAGTACTAGATGTCATCCTCATGAAAATATGGGAGACTTCTTATTTGGGCATTACAGCTGCCCAAAAAGTAGATCATAAGTTCAGAATAAAAAAAAAATCACTGGATTGCGGAATAGTGCAAGTCCCGTACAATTCTGTGGTGGTGGAATCAACCATGAAAAAGGCCAAAAAACCCCACCTTCATTCCAATACTCCCTTCAGGAAAAGATTGATGATTTTGGGAAGAAGGTATTTCAAGGCTCCATGCTCACAGCAAGAATCACATAACACCAGTTTTATATGGTTCAATACATTTATGACTGTGGTCAATATTTAAAACACTTCATCCTTCAGAAACGGGAACAAATCTCCCCTATTCCTTTAGATGATTTGGAGGAAGCTATCGGACACCTTCTTCATTCAGTATATCTCTTTTGATGCAACAGCAAGAATGTCTGTCTGTCCATTGGAGCACGTTGCATGGCTTGACTCAGGGCCAGCAGTATAAGGGAAGACTTATATGAAAAACTAGCCAACTTACCTTGTCTTGGTAACAACCTTTTTGGTGAGAAACTCCAAGAAACTGTATCCCAAATCAAGGAACAGGACTTTACTGTTCAATCAGTGTCTTCTTCAACTGATTCACACCCATCTAGCCGGAGGTCTTTCTAGTCCTGCAAATGTCCACACTACCCAAAATGGTCATAAAGCTCTGATCAGTATAGACTTCCACTAGAGCAAACGAATCGTCAGCAATTTCAACCATCTCCAACAAGAGGACAACAATGGAAATGTTGCCAACAAAAATCACAAAAGGCAAGACCCAGTCAAAATTTTTGACTTTTCAGGAACTGATAGTGAAACAGAAAGTGGGGGATAGAATCCAACTCTTAATCAGTATGGAATCATATATCCAATAATACTCAACAGCAACCAAAAAATCAATTTAGCCGAGAAGGTGCGCAACCTATGTGTCATAATAGACACAGAGCTAAACCTCAAACAACACATATCACTAAAGGTTAAAGAAGGGTATGCTAAACTTATGGTACTTAGAAAACTAAAACCATTACTGACTCTGCCAAACTTTCGCACTGTGCTTCAATCACTAATATTTGCGAGCACAGACTACTGCAACGCACTGTTGCTAGGTTTACCATATAGAACGATTAGACCACTGCAAATATTACAAAACTCTGCAGCTAGAATTCTCACTGGCAAAAGCAAAAAAGATCACATCACAGATACACTAGCGGAACTGCATTGGCTAACCATCGAACAAAGAGTTCATTTCAAAGCTCTTTGCACAATACACAAATTGATCCATGACGAAAAAGCAGAATGGCTGAACACAGCACTTCGAGTACACGTACCACACAGAAATTTAAGATCAGCAAACAAAGCTCTCTTAACCATTCCATCAGTAAAAACAGCAAGACTAACCCAAGTCAGGGAATGTGCACTATCTCTGGCTGGTCCCATCTTATGGAACACTATGCCCCTCTATTTAAGACTCCAGAGAAATTATAAACTATTTAAAACAAACCTCAAAACCTGGCTTTTCAAACAGGCCTTTTACAAAGAGAATGGCGCAAATAAGTAAGGAAGAGAAGGCATATAGCACCTAGCACATAATCTCCAAGTGCCTACCTGGAAATTATTTTTATCCCACAGATAATCGTAGTCAATAACTAGAAATGCTGAGAATAACCACATGTACTCTCCCAGGAGACATGCATCAGTGGAAAATCCACGTCATAAACCAAATAGTATTTAATGTTTTATTTGTTACCCGATACTACTGGCACCTTTTATTGTAAAGTACAAACGAATCTCTTCTATATGTGCCCTATTGTAAACCGTTATGATGGTAAATAACTTAATGACAGAATAGAAAAACCTTTAAATAAAAAATAAATAAAATATCAAATAATCATTAAAAATAGTGCAGCAGGGTTACCATCTCAATTTTACAAGTCTCCCCCTGACTGTACCCACTATTATGCCACTGCATGACCCCACTCACCTCCCACCTCCCACTTCTGCAGCATGAGGTACAGCAACTCTTGTTGCAAAGTGCAATTTAGGAAATATCTCCTTCCCGCCACAATCTACTCCCAGCTTTTCTTAATCCCAAAGAAGATTGGAGGTCTCTGGCCCATCTTAGATCTACAAAATCTCAATCAATATCTATGTTGGGAGACATTCAAAATGGCTTCTTTCAGCACAATCCTTCCATTCATTAAGCAAGACGATTGAATGTGTTTTGGATCTCAAAGATGCTTTTGTACATGTCCCAATACACCCTTCTGTTTGGCATTCCCTATATTTCAAAGTGGGAACACGTCACTACTAATACAAAGTTCTTTTGTTTGGACTTTCAGTTGACCTCTGAGTCTTCACACAATAACTTGCAGTGGTAGTGGCACAACTACGCCATCAAGAAATTCAAGTATTTCCTTACATGGATGACTGTCATTGGTAGCCCTGTCAAGGGACATCTCCAATCACATCTCCGGTTAGCAGTAAACCTTCTTCAATCCCATGGATTCCTGATCAATTTTGAAAAATGAATACTGGAATCAACTTCATGGATCCAATTTATTGGAGGCATTATAGATACCACACAAATGAGAGCATTCCTTTCTGCAGAAAGAATAACAATAGTCTGCAAAATTGCCAAAGCGCTACTAAAATCGACTTGTACAACAGCCTACCGCATTCTCATATTCTTAGGACACTTATTAGTGGCAATCCATGTAGTTCCATTGACGTGCTTGCATATGCACTGTCTGCAATGGAGATTAAGGACTCAATGGAATCAGCTCCTTCAACCACTTCATATAAGGATCACCTTCACTCAGGAAAGAAAGATATATTGGTGGTTACAGCAGTCAGACTACTGGAAGGATCTTCCCTTCAATAAATACCTTATCAAGTGATACTAGTCAGAGCTGCCTCCACCGTAGGCTGGGGTGTCCTCACTTGCCATTACAAATGCATGAAATCTGGTCACTTCAAGAAAGCTGGCTATAAATAAACTTACTGGAGCTTGGAGCAATGCACTACAGGCATTCAGATACATCTTCAAAGGAAAACACACAATGATCCAAACAGACAATCAGATACCATGTTCTATGAGAACGAACAGGGAGGAATCAGTTCGTGGAGCCTGTGCCAGGAAGCCCTATTGTTATGGCACTGGACAATACAGACCAAGCCACACTTTAGGTCTCTTATTTGCCAGGTATTGCAAAAAACTCAGCAGAATATTCTGCCAAAATGAATGGTCCTTGAATCAATCCATAGCCAACTGACGCTTCATTCTATGGGGTCACCAATGGATCGACCTATTTCCAGTGGAACAGAACCAAAAATTCTGCTCCATTCTACCCAGTATTATATACGAAGCTCCAGACTCCTTCCTAATTTCTTGGGACATAGGCCTCATGTATACTTTCCTCCAGTTCCACTTATATAGAGGCCCGTCCAGAAATTCATGAGGGACCAAGCCACAATAATTCTAATCATACCAGCATGGCCAAGAAACCGTGGTATGCCTATCTGTTTCAACTCTCTGCCAGACCTCCTATTCATCTAGGAAACAGTCCTACTCTTTTATCCCAAGAAGGAGGCTCTTTCCTACACTTAAACCTGCAAGGATGTTGAGCATTCACTCCTAACAAAATGGTCTCTTCCAGACCCAATTCGTGATGTAACTCTCTGAGCAAGGAAGCCATCAATGAGGCGCAGTTACTCATTTAAGTGGAAGCGTTACACGAATTGTGTATGTCCCACAAATTGGACCCATTTAACTGTAAGTCAAGGCATCTGCTGACCTATCTTCACCATCTTTCACAAACTGATCTTGAACATGTACATCTTGGTGCTATTGCAGTTTATCATTGTTTAGAAAATGGACTGCCTGTTTCCATGTATCCTTTAGTCTCAAAGTTAATGAAAGGTCTCTTGCATCTAAATCCACCAGCTCACACACCATTGGTACCTTGGGATATCAGTGTAGTCCTCACACACCTTATGCAAACTCTGTTCAAGCCTTTAGAAACCTCTTCTCTGAAACAATTAACTTGGAAGGTCCTCTTTTTAGTGGCAGTTACTTCTACTCAGAGTGAAAGAATTGCAAGCACTGGTTCATTATCCACCTTATATGCATTTCTTACATGATAAGAATTTGGGATGCGTTCTAAGTACTATTTAACAAAAATGGTCTCCGCATTCCACTTAAACCAATCAATAATTTATTGACTTTCTTCCCAAAGCCTCTCATGCACATGAGGGTGAGCAGACATTGCAGACATGATACTGCAAAAGAGCTCTGGCCTACTACAAATGTCAATCACAATCCCACAGGAAAACATCACATCTTTTTGTCTCATGTTTTCTATTGTACAACTCAGAAGTTCCAATCAAATACATTTGTAAAGCAGCTTTATGATCTTTGGTGCATATATTCACTTCCCACTACCGTTTATATTCCCTAGCTTCCACAGACAGTGCGGTGGTCAAGCAGACTTGCACCACATGATGCAGAAATAGTCTGCTTTCCACGGTGGGATCCAGTTTGCAAATAAAAAAAAAAAAAAGTGCTGCAACCCTCAGCTTGGGTCTCTCCATAGATCATGGATAATTCAGCCCTGTTTATCGATGGGGGAAAAAAGCAATTTTGCTTACCGTAAACTATGTATTCTGTTGATAGCAGAATAATTAGCCATAAGATGCCCGCCCTCCTCCCTAAACAGCAGACCATCCCTGTCCTAGCTTTGGAACAGATTAAGGAAACTCTGAGGTGATACCTATGCAGGATTTCCCACACATGCTCAGTAGAGCTCAAAGCTTTACTAGCTTGGAGAGAGAGTTCCCTTCAGTGCCACCTGATGACTTCACCTATGAATCATCGCTAATTCATCCTGCTATCTATGGAAAAAACTATTTACGGTAAGAAAACTTGCTTTTTTGGTAGTAATGTAAATGCCTGTGAAAAATAATGGGAAAAAATTCCTTTGACATGTAGCCTGACACTGCTGCTGTAGTGGTAGTTAATATGCAAATTCCTATTTGCCTTCCATTGGCTCACTGGCTGGCTTCTACTTTGTGGTGCTTCTTCTTCCTCGCTTGCAGGCCAATACCGTAAGAATCGCGGGAGAGCGGGTGCTCCGTGTTGAGCGCCTGCTCTCCTGGGCGTGCGATTCAGTATTTAAATGAGGGTTGCACTAATATGGAGGCACTAGGGACAATAGTGCGTCCCTAGCGTCTTCTTATTAGCGAAGAGGTGGCTGTCAGTGGGTTCTGACAACCGACACGCATTTTTACTGGCATCTGTTTCCAAACCTGCTGAGAGCCAGGGGTTAGGGAAACAGATGTCGGTAAAATTGAGCATCCGTTTTTCTAACCTGCTGACTGGCAAGTGGATTTTATTTTTTTTTTTATTTTTGATTCCTTCGACTTAATATTGCTAGGATATTAAGTTGGAGGGTGTACAGAAAAAATTTAACGCCTGCCCTTGGGCAGGCGTAAATTTCTGAGACACAAATGTGCGGCTTGGCCCCTTAAAGTATAAGGGGTAATAGACGCGTGTCGAAAACGAGCGGCCAATTGCGTGCTAAACGGTGTGCTCGGCTGAGCACACAGTACTGTATTGGCCTGTTAGTGTTTCTGCTTGAAGATTTTTTTTTTATTCCACAGCCTATATGGTACGGTCTATCCTTGCATCTCCTTTCTCTGAGATCCATGCCCTCCTTTGCTGCTGGTGCATAGCTGATGCTACAGGAGCAGCTTGCACTGATCCTACCTAGACCCGCACTCCCACTACCATTTTAGGCTTGAAACAACTGATTCCTTTCCAACTTAAGTGAGATACATTAAATATGTCATGTACTTGGTAATGCTGCCAACAGATGTCAGGCCAGTGAGGCCGCAGTGCGAAAATTACCTGTTCCAACATACGTGAGATATGTCATTAGCATACCTCACATATTTTGTTATGTTGAACATGGATGTGTGGGAAGTGAGGTCACAGTAAGAAATGTGATATAAAGGACACTGCTGCCTTTATATCTTGTACTGGCAAAACAGTTTTATAAATAAAATAAATGTTGAAAATAAGTATTCATTTTGCATTTCAAGGGATATTTTTTGCTTGGCATGTGAGTGTACTTCAAATATCTGAAATCCATCAGGAAATGCCCAGCAATGTGAGTTCAAATATGGATTTGGGATTGTGATTGACAAAGTGACCAAACACACAAACCTAGCAAATTACATACAGAGAGATAATGTGCCATAAAAAGTAGGTCTGTTTAAATCTCTGTAGCTGAAAACTCACTTACTGGATACATTTACAATTGCCTATTTCAAATATTTAAAAAAAGACACATTTGGTGCAATGATTATAATAGTGGTAGGATATGTTCAATACCCCTTTTTCCTTGAATATCAGCAAACATTCTGGAACTGGACTAGATCACTAACATTCTACATTTATTCATTATTTGCTTTAGATTTTTCTATTTTTTTCTTTGTTAGGTAGAATTCTGTAACATATTGTCTTATTGTCAGACCAGCAACAGGGCAGTGATTTGAGTATGGCAGAGGAAAGTAAAAGGTTAGCAAGAGCTAGTTTAGTTGAAAATACGGTAGCACCATTTAAATAATCCAGCAGTTCCAACTTAGTCACACACTCATATTTCTGTTTTGTATCCGGTATAAATATGGTTTTCTGTCTCACATGCTTCTTATCTTTTTGTTTTTATTTTAATTTAGGCTTCGTTTGATCAATGATAAAAATGCTAAGGATTACTTGCACATTGATATCAAAGAGTTTTCAAAACGAGAGGCAGCTGTGTAAGTATGGCCCTTTAAAGATGTTTCAAGATGGAACTGAAATTTTGTTTGCCTTCTGCATGTTCAGTAAAAACTGTCATGATAAACATACAGAGGTATATATTTAGCCTCTATCCGGCTGACCAAGTTAGCTGGATAAACATATCTGGCTAACTTGAATACATACAGCTGCCTAACAGCTGGATAAGTTTATCTGGCTAACTTTAGACCTGCTCAATAGCAAGTCTAAACTTACCCCTAGATTTATCAAAATGCTATAAATTTAGTGGAAATAGCACCTGTGATTTAAACAAAATAAATAAATAAAGGGGGTTGTGTGGTTAGGCTAATTACCCTGCTCCTGTATCGTGTAGGCAATTTCCACAAGGTGTGATAAAATAGTACAGGTGCAATTAATTTTCGCTTCACATGCTGATTGATATATCATGGGGGAAGTGTGTATAGAGTCAGTCTGATACTCTCTGTCTCTGTCATATCTATATTTATATATATATATGTACTACTGTAGAGGAGCACTTTGAATTTGGGGTAGGGGGGGCTTAGGGGTATGGTGTTACAGAAACATTGTGAGTAGATTTGTACAACACATTCCGGAGCAAAACTGCAACACAAATCTACTCCTCTAGTTATACTTTTCATCCGTTATAATGACTACAAATCTTTAGTGATGTCAGAATGTTTCTGTAACATCTCCACGCTAAACGCCCCCACCTTCCGAAACCCACTCGATTCAAAGTGCCCCTCTACAGTGGTACATATATAGAGAGTATCAGACCACCTCTATACAGAGGCGAACTCTCTCTCTCTCTCTCTCTCTTTCTCTCTCTCGTGCGCTAAAAATATTTTTGCCGTAACTCGACTATCGTAAGCTCAACACACCGAAAAATAGATGTAGATATGTTCATTGCTAAATTGTGTGGCATTGTATTGTATCGTACACCAATGACCCTTATTTCCATTAACTCTGTCCAAACTCCTCCCATAGGAATTCTCAATGTGGAATTTGCATACGCATTTGGTTGTGTTATCTCGTTGCGTTAGGGCATTAATGTGCACGATAACGACTTAATGTGCACGTTAAGGCCCTATCGTGAAATGATAAATGACTCTGTTAGCTGGATAAGGCTGAATATCGTTGCTTATCCAGCCAAGTTAGCCAGATAAGCAGTTTTACTCTGGAATGCCCCTGTACCGTGCCACACTTAAGTGAATAACTACAGTATGAACCTGGATAAATAGCAGGCTAAGTGGTGGCTGCTGAATGCGGCCGAATATTGAAGCAGCATCACTTAGCTGGATAAGTCCAAACTTATGCTACCTCACTTTAAAAAATGGTGCAAATAACAGTATCAATAACCAGTCTCAAAAACACTGGAAAATCAAAAAATGTGACCACACCATACATTATATGGCATTTTCCCTGAGGCAGTCTTCACAGCAAAGCATACTCAGTGATGGCTTTGGGCTTTGTGAAAGTGTGATGTGTTAGAGAAATGGCAACTGCGAGAGATTTGTTCAAACTTGCAGTCTTGAATGAATATTTATTATTGTGATGTGGCAAACTGAGAACTTTTTTTCATGGTATATATTTGAGATTTTTATTGTGTACACATTTTTTGAGTGGTATTACTGAGACATTAACTAATAAAAATATTTTTAAACACTTTGGAATGTAAACGTAATATACTATCTAAGCAATTTTCAAAACCCCATTCATGTGTGCAAAATGCATTTACATGTGTAAAAACCAGTTTTAACTGTGAAAATCCTTTTGAAAATTAATTCTTTAAAATGCACTTGCATGTGTAAAGCTTATTGATGTTTCAATGGCATATATTGTAGTAATTTTTTAAAAACCCACTTAACCATGGGTAAAGTGCATTTATACATGGAAAACCCAGTTTTAACATATAAATTCTGAAAATTGTCCCCTGTGAGCCCAGAAATGTGTGAGGTACCAAATGCATACGGAAATGGGTCCACAGAGATTTATGCTATTATTTTATAAACTGTTTGGTGGGAGTTGCACAGTTTATAAAATACTGCATATTTCTGCTGTGAAAGCATGTGCTTATTTTAGTATAAATGTAAATTTGTAATACAAGAAAATGCAGAATTTCTTTACCCATTTTAAAAAATACATGCATAATAACTGTAACAATGCACATAATAAATTAGAAATAGATGTGAAGATAAGTGTGCGCTTACCACGCTTATGAAAATACTTGCACGTACTTGGAATCACCAGTTTGCCTGTACCTCCACCAGTTCACCCAGACCTCCCATCCAAAATCTACAGGCCAAAGACTAGAACGATGTCAGTTGGTGAGTAAGTTAGCAGATATAAACGTGTATGGACAAGTCCTGTAATATGTGAGCATGGACCAAAATAGCAACTTGGGCGCATAATTCGGAACCCTGACCTGGAACGCCCATAAACTGCCTCCTTTCTTAGCATCTAGACAGATGAATCCAGAACCAGTGGGTTATGCACCTCTACCAGCAGATGGAGACAGAGCAAAACTGACATCACAGTATATTTACCTCTGCAGTGACATCAGCCTGCCAGTATTCTCAGCCTCCAGCAGATGGTGGATGGGCATCTCCCTACTGGGGATCGCTTCAAGTTTTAGAAGGAGAAATAAAGAAGGGAAATTTAATTTACCCTTCTCTCCTGCGGTGATATCAAATGGGCCTTCCCTGGTTGAGAATTCTTGAGGTGCTTTCCATGGTCCCTCAGATGAGTTGCTTGGTCCGATAGCTGGTTTTGTCAGCTGGCGTGGACTTAGCTGTTTAAACAGCTGAAAGGCAGCGGGTGCAGGAAGCTGAGTGCGGCAGTGACGGTATATGCCCTGTCCCCCCCGCAGCCAGAGACAGTTTCTCTACTCAGCCAGCATGGGCTAAGCTTAGGTAAAGCTTAGGTAAAGCTTAAAAAAAAAAAAAAAAAGACAGAGAAGGCGAGTTCTTTGTAGGCTACCTCCTTTCTCCGTGCTCAGTGCACCATTCTGATGTTCGTTCATGCCACCGAAGGAGGTTAAAGGACGTGGGCAGCCTGGCAGGTTGAGCAGCCCTTTTTGGACTAGGTCCCACTCTTAGGCTTTTCTTTGTGCGCTGTGTGGTAGGCCTTGGCGGTGTTTTTGCATGCCTTTTCCTGTGCGTTAGGCTGCCCTCTTCCTGGACCATTAGTTCGTGCAAGTGTGTCTGGTTATTCGTCCAGGTTGTACGTCCAGTTTTTGGATGCTTAGTCATACATCTACTTGGGCATCCCTGTGATAGCGGTATCTGTGTTAGGCATGCGATTACTTAATGCCCACAATTTGGGCGGCATTGGTTGTGCGTTTAAGTTTGGGACCTAAATAAACGCCTAGCCTTGGGATGCCTAGCCTTGGGACGTCTAAATGTTGGATGCATATTTTACAGTGTGAATTCAGCTGGACGCACACCTTTCAGTCGCCTGTTAAGCAAACTGACAAACTATTGGTGCCTATAGCTAAGAAACCTAAATGTCTTTTGTGCTGCCTGACATATTTGGGCATCTTAGCCTGGCGTGCCCTCTAACTTGTGCCAGCATTGCTTAGAGGCTCAGGGAGAATTACTTTCTTCTGATTTTACTAAGCCTTGTTCTTCCCAGCCTGAGTAAAGACACATCAAGAGGGCACTTGATCTTGGATCGCCCTTAACTGGTTCGTCAGCGAGGGAAGATAGCTCAGTAGGCACAGCACAGGTGCCTTCTGGTTTTGGCATCGATCCTTATCCCAGGACAAGCAGGATACTAGTCCTCACATATGGGTGACATCACTGACGGAGCCCGAACACGGGAAAAACTTCTGTCAAAGTTTCTATAAACTTTTGACTGGCTGCCTGAGGCTACTGAGCATGCCCGGCATGCCATGATATTCCCTGCCACAGAGGTCTCACTCCAGTCTCGTATATAGCAATAAGCTTTAGCAAAAATAAAGTAATAAAACGTATCGGACCCAAGTTCGCGGGGTGGCGGGTGAGTTTCGTGAGGACTACATCCTGCTGTCCTGGGATAACACCTATTACAAGGTATGCAATTTTGCTTTATCCCAGGACAAAGCAGGATGCTAGTCCTCACATATGGGTGAATAGCGAGCTAGAAGCTGAGTCATTTGTGATTGAGTCAATAGCGAAGTATTATTGTTGAAATGAGTCAGCCGAAGATCACAGTAGATTGGATGTAGAAGGAGTTGGGATTACCCTGGAAACAAGTTTTTTAAGACAGATTGTCCATAGGCTGAATCTTGTCTTCCTTCTTTGTCTAAACAGTAATGAGCTGCAAAGGTGTGAAGAGAACTCCATGTTGCTGCTTTACAAATGTCAAGAATTGGCACTGAACGATAGTGTGCTACTGAGGTTGACATTGCTCTGACTGCATGTGCTGTTACTCGCCCTTGGAGAGGAAGGCCTGCTTGTTCATAACAAAACTGTATGCAATCTGCTAGCCAGTTTGATAAAGTCTGCTTACCCACTGCCTTCCCTGGTTTGTTTGGATCATAAGAAACAAAAAGTTGTTTAGATTTCCTATGGACAGCTGTGCGGTTTATGTAGAAAGACAATGCACGTTTACAGTCCAAGGTGTGTAAGGCTCGATCTCCTTGATGAGAATGAGGTCTTGGGAAGAATGTGGGTAAAACTATGGATTGGTTTAAGTGGAATTCCGTAACTACTTTGGGAAGGAATTTTGGATGTATTCGGAGAACCACTCTGTCATGTAGAAACTTAGTGTAAGGTTCATATGAGACCAGTGCTTGTAGCTCACTAACCCTTCCAGCTGATGTAATGGCTATGAGGAAGATAGTTTTCCATGTGAGAAATTTAAGATCACAAGAATCTATGGGTTCGAAAGGGAAACGCATGAGTTTTGTTAAGACCAAGTTCAGGTCCCATGATGTGACTGGAGGCCGAATTGGTGGTTTAAGTTGATTTAAACCTCTCATGAACCTGGTGATAAGAGGTTGTGTAGATATTGGAGCATCTCCCATTTTGTTATGGTGAGCAGAGATTGCACTTAAGTGAACTCTTACAGATGAAGTCTGGAGACCAGATTCTGAAAGATGGTATAAATAGTCTAGAAGAGAAGTAGTGGGGTAGGTGAAAGGATCAATAGTGTTTTGCCTGCACCAGAAAGTGAACCTCTTCCATTTAGAAGAATAGTTATTTCGTGTGGAAGGTTTACGTGAAGCTATAAGCACTTGAGATATATTGGATGAAAGATTGAGTGGTTGTAAGATCAAGCTTTCAACATCCATGCTGTCAGGGCTAGGGATTGGAGGTTGGGATGGCGCAACCGACCCTGATCTTGAGTTATGAGAGTGGGAGTTATTCCCAGACGAATGGGATCCCTGACTGAAAGGTCTAGAAGTGTGGGAAACCATACTTGTCGAGGCCAATATGGGGCTATGAGTATAATGGACCCCTTGTCTTGTTGTAATTTCACTAGGAGTTTTGGTTATAAGTGGTATCGGAGGATACGCGTATAGTAGGCCTGAGTTCCAAGGGCGAGCAAAGGCGTCCTTAGCTGGCTGGTTCTTCTGTTTGTGTAGAGAACAAAAATTGGTCACTTTGTGATTCAGATGTGACGCAAATAGGTCTATCGTTGGTTGACCCCAACGCTGAAATATCTTGGTCGCTATTGAGGGATCCAGGGACCACTCGTGTGGTTGGAATTGACGACTGAGTCGATCCGCTACTACATTTTGAATGCCTGCAAGATAGGTGGCCCGGAGGAACATTGAGTGGTTCAGGGCCCATCCCCAAATCTGTGCAGCTTCTTGACAAAGGAGATACGAGCCCGTACCTCCCTGTTTGTTGATGTACCACATGGCTACTATGTTGTCCGTTTGGATCAGAACAGTCTTGTGCGAAAGGCAGTCTTTGAACGCATGTAGCGCATAACGTATAGCTCGAAGTTCTAGAAAATTGATTTGAAACGTTGCTTCGAGTTTTGTCCATGTCCCTTGAGTTTGGAGATTGTCTATATGAGCTCCCCAACCCAAGGTGGATGCATCTGTAGTTAACGTTATCTGTGGGACTGGTTGCTGGAAATCCTGTCCCTAGCATAAATTGTCCTTGTTCAACCACCAAAGGAGAGATGAACGAAGTTGTTGTGTGATTTGGATAGGAGAGTGCAAAGGTTGAATGGCTTGAATCCATTGTGATTTTAATGTCCATTGGGTTATTCTCATGGCAAGTCTTGCCATAGGGGTAACATGAACTGTGGAAGCCATGTGGCCTAACAAAGTTAGAACTTGGTGAGCAGTTACCTGTTTCTTTGAATGTAACGACTTTGCCAAGAGGGACAGCGTTTCTGCTCGATCGTCCGGTAGAAAGGCTTTTGCAATGATAGTGTTTAACTCTGCTCCTATGAACTGGAGAAGATGAGAAGGAATTAGATGGGATTTTGGATAGTTGATGAGAAAACCCATGTTGTGAAGCACAGCAATCGTGTGATTTCGGGAAGTTAGAGCTCCTTGTTGCAACTGACTTCTTATGAGCCAATTGTCGAGATATGGGAAGACATGAACACCTTGTTTGTGCAAGTGTGCTGCTATGACTGCCAGACATTTTGTGAATACTCTGGGAGCAGAGGCAAGACCGAATGGTAGAACTATGTATTGGAAGTGTTGATTTCCTGCCATGAAGCACAGATACTTGCGATGTGGGGGAAAAATTGGAATATGAGCATCTTGAAGGTCCAGAGAACAAAGCCAATCTCCTTGTTGGAGGAGTGGGAGCATTATGCCTAAGGATACCATTCTGAATTTTTCTCTTTTTAGAAATTTGTTGAGATTTCTGAGGTCCAGTATAGGACGGAGGCCTCCGGTTTTCTTTGGAATGAGGAAATAACGGGAGTAGAATCCTCTGCCCTGCTGGGCCCAGGGTACTCTCTCGACTGCCCTGGCGCTCAGAAGGGTGGATAATTCTTTTTGAAGGTGAAGAATGTGATTCTCGGTGAGATGAGAAGGTTTTGGTGGAAATTCCGGAGGGATTGAATTGAAATTGAGATGGTATCCTTTGTGAATGATAGACAGGACCCATTGGTCCGACATTATCGATGTCCAATTGATGTAAAATTTTTGTAGTCTGCCTCCTACTGGCATTGTTTGGTAAGGGTTGGCATGTGGGCTCTGTTCTCTGGTCGTAATCTCAAAAACCAGTGGCAGGTCCAGTTTGAGGGGCTGGTGCTAGTCTTGGAGCTCTTTGTTGTCGCTGTTGAGGTCTTTGCTGAGATCTAGGAGGTCTCGGTCTAGATGATGGAGGATAGTATTTTCGCTGTCTGAAGGGCCTTCTGGTGTCCCTTCGTGATGGTCGTCTGGCAGAATGTGGAGAAGGGTCATGTGGCAGCGTGGATAACTGCTGCAGTGTCTCTGTATGTTCCCTTAGTTGGGAAACAGCATCCTGGACTTTTGAACCAAACAGGTTATCCCCCAGGCAGGCAAGATCAACCAGCTTGTCCTGTACTTCTGGTCTTAAATCGGATGCTTTAAGCCAGGCCCAGCGTCTTGCAGCAATGCCGGATGCAGCCACTCGTGAAGCGGTGTCATAGCTGTCATATGCTGCTCGTACTTCGTGTTTGCCGGCATTGAGACCTTTATTTATAACAGCCTGCGCAGCTTCTTGATACTGTGCAGGCAAAGATGGCACAAATTCTTCCATTTGCTTCCACAAGTTTCTGTGGTATTGTGTCATATACAAATGGTATGCTGATATTTTGGAATTCAGCATTGCTCCTTGGTACACTTTGCGGCCCAGCTGGTCAAGGAACCTATTGTCTTTCCCTGGAGGGACTGAGGAATGGGCTCTTGTCCGGCGAGATTTCTTTTGGGCAGATTCAACAACCACCGAGTGGTGTGGTAGTTGTGTTTTTTGGTATGCTGAGGAAGGTTGTACCAAATATGTAGATTCTATGCGCTTGTTTATTGCAGGGACTGAACAAGGGTGTTCCCACAGACGTTGTTGTAGTTGTAACAAAATGTCGTGGACAGGTATGGCAAGAGTGTGCTTAGGTAGATCAACAAATTGAAGCACTTCTAGTGTTTGTTGCCTATTATCTTGTTCAGTATGTAATTGAAATGGAATATTATCTGTCATTTCTTGTACAAATGACTGAAATGTGAAATCTTCCGGTGGTGACTGCTTTGTGGCAGGTGGTGGAGAGAGATCTGACATAAAATTGCTCCAACATCGGGCATCTTGAAAGACAATCCCTGTCACAAAAAACACAAAAAATAAGAAAATCGCTGGGAAACAAAGAAGATATTAACAACTGAAAGAGAATGAGATCCGCCCACTATGACGTCACCACGCTCAGCGTTTCAGTCGGTAAACGACGCCAGTCCACCAGGCAGTGAAGCTGAGGGGCTGCCCTCCAAAATCGGGCACCTTGAAAGACAATCCCTGTCACAAAAAACACACAAAAAAAGAAAAATCGCTGGGAAACAAAGAAGATATTAACAACTGAAAGAGAATGAGATCCGCCCACTATGACGTCATCACGCTCAGCGTTTCAGTCGGTAAACGACGTCGGTCCACCAGGTGTCACGCGCCGAAGGGGCGCGACAAAGGGGCTTTCCCCTTTGTGCTCCCCTTCGTGCTAACCTTTGTGCTCCTTTTAAAATTGTATTTGTTTTCGTTGATAATTTTAACCATTAGTAATGTTGTTTAGCGGTTTGCTATATTTACAATTATTTTGTTATAGATGTTCAATGTATTAGACTAAGGAATTTTATTTCCTGCTTATACTGTTTCATTGTAAACCGGTTTGATATGCATCGGATGCAGGAAAATCGGTATATAAAAATTAAAATAAATAAATAAATAAATAGAATCCTCTGATGATGGTTCGGAATCCGTGTCAGACCAGGAATCATATTGAGTTGGTTGATGAGGTGGTGTTGCCTTTTGAGTATGTATTCCAGAGGGTCCTGGTAAAGGATCATCTGATGAACAATGTTCTGGCGGTACATCTTCTGGTGCAGTTGGTAACGAAGATAGTAAGTCCGTATACCTTTTAGTAATAATATCCTGGAAGGATCTATCTTCAGAGATTGTTCCTTTTGTTGCCAATGATGATCTCTTACTATGAAATGCCTTTTTGGGAAGGTATGGTATAGTGGGAGCAGTGGTGTACAGAGGTAGTGATCTTGACATCAATTACATCATTGTCGTTGAAGTAGGGAGGAATGAGAACTCTGAAATTGGTATTCTGGCAGTGACAGACGTCGATGGAGGCATCGAGGAGGTGACAGGCATCGACAATGGTTGCAGTATCGGTAGTATAGATGATATTGGCGGTTCCGCTGTCATCAATGATGAAGTTGGCATCGGCGGTCCCGCCGGCATCGGCGACGACGTCGGCGGTCCCGCCGGCATCGGTGTGTCCACCGGCATCGTCTGGCGCCAGAAGTTGTTTCTGTAATGCGTCTAGGACTAATTTTTGAACCATAGATGTGAAATCCGGTGTAGGCGATGTTGACGTCGAGGGTAATGCAGGCATCGAGGTTGAAGTTCCGATGACTTTAGGCCGTTTCGCTAACGGTTCCGTCGATGGTGGTATCGACGATCGATGGTGCTTGTGTTTATGTTTAGTTTGTAACACTGACCTGACCGATGCTGAGGATGGTGTCAGTGACGGCACGTCTCCCGAACCCTCGACATGCTTTTTCTTCAATAAAAGCTTTTTAGTTACCCCTGTAGGCGAAGACTTTGTCGATGGCGATGGTAGTATTTGAAGTTGAAAAACTTGGCCCATCTTCTCTCTTCTGAGTTTTCGACCCTTTGGGGTCATTTGTTGGCACTGAGAACATGAAGAAATTTCATGTTTCTCTCCCAGGCAGATCACACATTCGGTATGTGGATCTGTAACGGACATGGTCCGGTTACAAGAACACTTCTTGAACCCGGAGGCCATGCTGAAAAAACCGACAGTCGTCGATGGGAAGTCTGAGAAAAAGAATCGCCAAAAATGAGAAGTCTGAGAAATTTTTGTCACCGGCCGGTTTCGTCTAGATGCTAAGAAATGGGAAATTACTAGTTACCCGATAATTTCCTTTTCTTTAGGATAGACAGTTGAATCCAGCTTCCTGCCCTTGGCTGCCAAATGATTGTGCTATGATCCTCCTGTGGGGCTACGTGTTCCAGGGATTACTGGAAAGTGTTAATCCAGTCCCTAGACCAGTGTTGATGCATTCTTTGTCTGAGTTCAGTGTTTTCTGTTGGCTGAATACTGAAATAGTTATCTGTTATTAATCAAGTATTTTGCTAGTCTGTCCACAGTTGGCTTTTGAAGAGAATACTGGCAGGCTGATATCATTGCAGGGGTATATATACTGTGATGTCATTTTTGCTCCGTCTTCATTTACTGGTAGAGGTGTGTAACCCAATGGTTCTGGATTCATCTATCTATACTAAAGAAAAATAAATCAGGTAATTAGTGATTTCTCATTTTTTCCCCAGTTAACATTTACTTGCAATACTGCAAGTAGGTTTATAAAATAGCATATATGCTCATACATGCTAATTGTATACCCACAATCCTCGATTAAGTCTTTGAAAATTTCCTCATTATGCAATGATAATGGTGTATGTTGAAATATGACTAATATTTGGCCTAGAATGACTGAAGCAATGATTGCAGGCTAATGTATGTGATACTGCTTTCAGAAAATGCAATAGAAAATGTTTTTTTGTTTAGGTTTATTTGTTGAGGATATCACTATAAATTTGTGGCTATACAACATACATTGAGTTAACATTATGATAAATGGTTATTTTTCATAGCTAAGTACATGCAGAAAAAACATGGGTTTATGTGCATAAATGGCTTTTTATACAATTTTCTGTGGTTTGTGTACATGTGCATAACCCTGTTTTATGCATACTTTTATATGTAAAAAAGATGGGTGGAGTAGGTATTTACAGTACTTTTGACTTTAAGGGGATCATTTTCAAAGCCCCACAAAAAAAATGTTTTTTTCTTTTGCACAGAAATGGTTTGAAAATTGATTCCGGTTTAGTTCCTATAAAAGTACATGACTAGGGGAGTCACGTGATGTGGTGAGGTGGGCAAGAGGAAAGTTCCTGAGCTCTGAGGGACCACTCTGAAAATCAACTGAAATCCTGCCTCCGTAGAAGGGACACTGCTCCCTTTGCTCCCCAGAACGCTAGTGCATATGTCCATTGTAAGATATATGCAAAGAACATTGCCAGAAATGTTGTCTAAAGGAGGTAGGAAAGAGAGAGTGAGAGGCCCTGAAGCCAAGATGGTGTCCGGCCACGAGAGTCAGAAAGAAATCGCCGCTGCCACAGCTACCCTCTCCGATATTAAAAAAAAAAAAAAGGCATATATATGAGGCACTGGATGAAAAATTGGCTATAATAACCTCCCAAATAACTGAGATTAAGACTGCTTTAGCTGAACTACCCCCCCCATTTAGATCATGCGGAAGGACACATCCACCTGCTAGCAGATGACGCCACAGCTTCTGCAGCAAAAATTGCAGGGCAGGAAAAACTCCTCAAATATTTAAAAGAGAAAGTTGACAAATTAGAAAATAGGGACCGGCGATCAAATCTCCGATTCCTAGGCTTCCCGGAGACAGTAGATGATAGAGCAATTGGAGCATTATTGGAGTCTTGGCTTCCTGAGGCTCTCGGTTTACCCGAGCTGCAGGGCAAATTCATGATCGAGCAGGCACATAGGGTGGGAGCTAGAAGGGATAACACCACGAAGCCCAGGCTGGTGATCGCTAAGTTTTTTTTTTATTTTTTATTTATGCATTTTTAAACAAATACAAGCATCCACTTGTTAATGAAATCTCTCAGATACAGAAAGACATTAATTACAAAAGAAGTTTAAGTAAATTGAAAAAACATATATCTCTGTAATCTAATCAAATAGAAGAAATGCAGGGAGAACAAGCATTCAGAGCGATCCCATCTAGTAGAAATATAATCTCTTATTACACTTTTCTGGTGAACTGAGCAAGCCCAACACTATTTTAATTACACACCATAACAACAGGTCTATATGGGATAAGGGTGAGAATCCAGGAAGGATCTAAGTTGTATTGGATCGAAAAAAAAACAAATCTCTGATCCTGACAAAACACACAACATTTACATGGGAATTACAACTTGAAAGTTGCTCCTTTTTGTGTAACTTCCGCCTTCATATTTAGAAACGCTTTCCTCCTTAATTGTGTTTGCTTAACCAAGTCCTGGTAACACCAAACATTTTGACCAAATAAAGAAACTTGACTGTTTCTGAAGTATTGTTTGAAAATATTATTCTTATCCATCAGGAAAGCAAAAGTAACTAACAATGGTCTGCGATTTGATACTGCCATTTCCTGTGACGATTCCAATATAGTTGTTAGATCTGGTAAAACTTGATCCTCAATATTATTTCGATTCTCTTCAGTTGGATAGAGATAGTATGCCTTTGTTATTACTGGTTTAAGTTCCTCCGGTACTTTCAGTATTTGAGAAACATACAACTTGAATAAGTCCAAGGGAGCAATATTTCTTAACACAGGGAAATTTAAGAATCTTAAGTCGTGTGCTCTTAAATTATTCTCAATTTTTTCTAATCTTCTGTTTACCACATCATCATTCAGAATTATAGCAGGCTGTGATTTTTCTACTTCAGCAACTCTTGTTTCTAATTTTTCAATTTTACTATTTTGCACCACAATTTCAGCAGCATTTTGACTAACTTGCTGTTTGACTTCCAAAACTTCCTTAGTTAAGCCCAATATAGCCTTCTCTAAGGATTGGAGAGCATTCCAAATAGAACTAAGGGTAATTTCAGGTGCTTTCACAAGCAGTTTAACTTGCTTAGGGGCTTCCTGGTCAGCCCCTCCTCCCAGTCCCGTTGCCAGACCGGCGCCATTTCTAGGGCTCGAGGACCCAAGCATTGCTGCTATGTCCATCCTCTCCCCCCCCCAACTCCTCGAGAGGGCTCTGACCTGGTTTCTTGCTCCTGTATGATAAGTCCTTCCATTGTTACTCCACTCTCAGCTGCCTCCACCTCTTTCCGGATTTCCTCCGTAGGGCTTGCAGTAACTGGCATTCTTCTTTCCTCATCTCGGCCTGGAGGCACCGGTCTCACTGGTGAACCGGGGCTTAAAGATGTCTCGATCATAGAAGCAAGCTCTTGCTGCACAGCCTGCTCCTCAGCGACCCGACCTCCTGGTGAAAGTGGTGGCACCGCTGCGAAAAAAACTCCCGATCCTGGGCTGCGTTGTCTCCACCGGTGTGGAGGAACTTTCTCCACACTGGACCCGGGCTTCGCGCTTGGTGTGCGGCATTAGAAACTGGTAATTCAAAAGAAAATCAGGAGCTCCTCACAGCGTGACAGCTCAGGTCGCCATCTTGGAAGCTCTCCGATTGCTAAGTTTTTAAATTACCAGCACAGACAAAAAGTGTGGCAAGCATCCTGGAAGCAACAAAATCTGCATCATGAGTCTTCTATGATTCGTATTTTCCAAGATTACTCACTACGAGTCTCTGAGGCCTGGTAATGCTTTTCACCGTTCTGCACCCAGCTCCACCAGAAGGAAATAAAATTTGCGCTGCAATTCCCAGCCTGGCTGCGCATTTGGCTGAATGATAAATCTCATGTTTGAGATGCCCGAGGCAGCCGGTAGCTTTCTCACTGAGCTATAAATAGCTCTTGAACATGGCGGCGATAGCAGAGAGCATTGCACCGGATTTGTCTCTTTCATGATCACCGAACGAACCACTTCCACGGACACACCCCGTTTTGATGGGCTGGACACTGCAAGTCTTATATTAGACTCTATCTGCGGGGGGCCGGATAACTTGACTGATATGGGGTGGAAAGACGCAGCTTCAATTTCAGTGGGACTTGCACTGACCAGCGAACATCTGATGAAGCTGGGCAGCCTTTCCCCCGAAGTGTGCACATCCGAAGTCAGGAGCTCCGCATTGACACTTGTGGCATACTCCTTTACGGTTCTCACTGATGGCTCAAGTTCCGCTGCCTTACATAAATGCCCAGTAAGTGAGTGGAGTAGAAAGCCAGACAAGATGGAGAGACGGCAGCATATAAATAAAGAGCGGTGCCTGATTATGACTCTCTCGAATAACGCTCCTTTAAATCACCTTCACGAAGAGCAAATTTCAATACCTGCTGCCGGCTCCACTCTTTTAAAAGGAGAGAAGGGACTGAGAGCAGGATTAGTGTGTTCACTCGTCAATCTACCGGTCTGTATGACTTAAGGGTGATTTCTGGTTCATTCATAGTGGTGCACTGATTGTGGACAACAGAGGTGGCGATTCGAACAATGCTCTCATGATTCCTTTTGCTTTCTCAAATCTCAGGAGACGCCTTAAGAGTGTGTCTCTCATACATGAAACAACATAACTCCCTATCCTCTATCTATGAGGACTCAAATATGGACATTTACTGGAAAAAGAGTTAGATTTTATTTATTTATTTTATTGTATTTATTTAATATATATTTCTATACCGGACTTCACGAATAGAATTCACATCAGGCCGGTTTACATGGAACTTAGGGGATAAACAAGAGTAACCAAAAACAAGAAGGCTGAATCAAGCAAAGTTACATAAAACAAGGGCATTGAACTTGGGGGCTAGAGTAGCCAGGAAGAAAGGTAGAGCGGAAATTAGCAACAAATAAATAATATATAACTGGTAGATGGGAAAGGGAGGGCAGGGAGGGGTTGGGGAGGGGGGAAACCATTCCTCTTTTCAGACCTCCTCACCAACCTCAACCTTGCCCTCAACTCTGCAAAAACAGAATTCATGATAATCTCTTCCCAGCACAAACCCACCCCTTTCCCCCATACCCAATCACCCCATCAATCCATCACCATCTCTCATCACGCAAGGAATCTAGGTGTCATTATAGATGACCAACTCAGCCTAAAAAAATTCATCACCACCACCATAAAAGACTGTTATTTTAAATTACAAACCCTAAAAAAACTAAAGCCTCTACTGCACTTCAATGACTTTAGAACAGTGCTCCAAGCTATCATATTTTCAAAAATCGACTACTGCAACTCTCTCCTTCTGGGCCTTCCCAAAATCCACCTAGCCCCTCTCCAACTGCTCCAGAACTCAGTTGCTCGCATTCTCACTAACTCAAGAAGGAATGAACACATCACCCCCATTCTCAAACAGCTCCACTGGCTACCCATACAACAACGCATACAATACAAAACCCTTAACATCATACACAAAACCCTCCACAACCAAAATATGAAATGGCTTAATGACTCCCTAGCCTTCCGAAGGTCCAACAGACCCACCCGACCCCAACACGCAGCATTGTTAATCACGCCCTATCCATCGCAGCCCCTGCACTCTGGAACACCCTTCCCCCTGACCTCAGGCAAGAACCTAACACACAACAATTCAAACAAAAACTAAAAACCTGGCTGTTCTTGCAAGCATACACATAATTCATCTTTCTGCACACTCCCCCTGCTTTACCCTCCCCAAACTTCCTACAACTCCATAACACACAATAAATCACTGCGCTATTTTACTAACATTTGAACAAACACATGTATATATGTATATAAGTTCTTTTTAAGTTTTCTATTGTACATTCCTATATACTTTTATCCTTTAGCCACTATTTTATGTATTAAGTTCTAACGTTCCCTGTAAAAGCAATGTTTGCTACCTTTTATGTTATAATGTAAACCGATGTGATGTATCTAATGAACATCGGTATAGAAAAACCTCAAATAAATAAATAAATAACATACAAGGATACGATCAAATGCATGTCTACACTAACTTACTACTTTGTGGTCATGATAATGTTCTGGTGCTTTTCTCAGGTCCCAGTATTCTCTGATGTGGTGATTCTAGTGTGTGGGCCAGATCTAGGGTATCTTCGATTCACATATAGGTGGCTGAGGCTAGGCTGGGGGGGCCTCTCTATCTTAATCATAGTTTCAAAGCTTATATCTATGTCAAATATAGCAAACCGCCTTAATCTGTCTAAATTAATAATGTAGAATGGGATGGGATCTCCTATCAAAAGGAAAATACTATCCCATCTCAAGAAATTGCACCCTGATATTGTGGGACTTCAGGAAATTCACTTATCTCCTACTGAAAGTGAAATGTATGAAAGGGACATGTGTATGCTCAGCAGCCAAAGGAAGGAAGGCAAGAGTAGCCATACTTATCAATAAAACAACTAATTTCCAAATGTCAAGTAGCCTGTCTGACTCAGACGGGCGTTATATCATTCTGATTGGCGAATGGAATGGAACTCTTGTAACAATATGTAATATATATGAATACAATCACGCGTTCTTTGTGACGCTACGTAATCTATTAATAAGCAACCAGCATGGTTCATTATTCCTGTTGGGAGACTTTAATTGAGTACAAGACACTTTTTATTGGATAGAAGTCCCTCTAACCAACGTAAGAAGGGAGACAAAGGATGAGGTATCTGATATCTTGTACTCAATTAGGGCTAGTGGACAGTTGGCGATTGCTTCACCCGGAGGACCACGATTATACACATGTTTCTAGATCCCACTTATCCCTTTCCTGCACAGACTACATTTTAGTGACTAGGGACATATTTCCGGAGGTGGTACGTGCTGACATCAAGACGCAGGTTATTTCTGACCATGCCTCAGTGTCCCTATGTTTAAATTTGAGGGCAAGTGAGAATGGTCCACGACTTTGGCAGTTTCCTAACTATCTCAAAGATGATATTCAGTTTCACCAATACTTAAATAAACAATGGGCAGAGTTCACGTTGAACAATAAGCAACATGTTTCTAAGCCCCGATTATTTTGGGAGACGGGGAAAGCGGTTATGAGAGGTAGCATCATCTCATATGTCAGTTCCAGGAAAAAAGTTCTCAACAGATCCCTTTTAGAACTTGGAGACCAATTACACATGGAAAAAACCGCTTTACATCAAGACCCCACACCTCAACACCAGGCACAGTGTTTTAGTGTATTTAATCAACTAAACACTCTTATTCCCTTACGAACCCAACATCAAATGCAGAGTGGAGAACAGAATTTATTTAGATAGGGGAATAAAACAGGGAAACTCCTGGCTAATCTAGTGTGGGTTGCGAGATCCATGCGCAACAAGCAAGGGGCTCGCGTCACTAATAAAGCAGAAATATGCAAAGTATTTCGAAATTTCTATGATGTCCTTTATGCTGCACCACCAGCCGCACCCGATGAAGAGACACATTTTTTTCGAGACTCTATATTCCACCCCTCTCGACTTCACAACTGGAGTTTCTTAATAGACCCATCCAAACGGTGGAAGTCTTACAGGCGATCAATGCCGTTAAAACCGGGAAGGCCCCCGTTCCTGACGGTTTCTCCTATGATTTTTTTAAATGTCTCAGACATCAAGTGGCTGTTCCCTTGACAGAGTTTTACGTTAATGGACTTGTCCATGGCTCATTCCCTCAACATTTTAATCTAGCCCATATTACAGTACTTTTGAAACCCGAAAGGACCCACTTCTGTCTGCATCCTATCTCCCTATTTCCCTTCTTAATTGCGATCTTAAAATCTTAGCGAAAATCCTGGCCGAACGTCTAAATATATTGCTCCCGGCCTTTATATCCCAACACCAGGTGGGGTTTGTCAAAGGTAGGAAAACTAACCTTAACATCATTAAATTATTCCCAGCCATGCAGGAATGTTAGACTAAACAAATACCAGCCTTGGCGATCGAATTCGATTTGAAGAAAGCCTTTGATAGGGTTTCTTGGTCTTATCTTTTATCCCAGGACAAGCAGGATGCGAGTCCTCACATATGAGTGATGTCAGTGACGGAGCCCTATCGCGGAAAACTTTCTGTCAAAGTTTCTAGAAACATTTGACTGGGTATGTGAGCCTATTGAGCATGCTCAGCATGCTATGATCCCTCAAGCCACAGGGGTCTCCTTTCAGTCGTCTTTTTTCTGCGCTGTTTTTTGGTTCGCGGTTAGAGAGCCCTCTGTGGTAATTACCACATTTATACCCTTTGCGGAAAAAGTTTGAAAAAAGTTATAAAAAGTTATCCCTCCGATAGGGGTCTCCCTTTTACACCTTTTGGTGGAAAGGTTTTTGTGTTCGATCCCGTTTTTGACTAAAGTTTAAGTCAGAAGGCCGTCGACTGCTGTCTGGCCTATACAATGGCGACCAGGTTTAAGAAGTGCCCAAATTGTAATCGCGCTATGTCCATCACGGACCCACACACAGAATATGTGTTGTGCTTAGGTGACAAACACAATGTTCTGACATGTCCTCAGTGTGCTGAGATGACAGCAAAGGGCAGGCGAGCTCGTATGGAGAAAATGGGGTATCTTTTTCATCTGCAGTTCCTGCCTTCAACTTCGACGTCGACACAGTCATCTCCGGCTGGAGCGGCAAAAAAGTTAATAAAAACAAAATGCTGTCTCGATGAAAAAGGCGATCGAATTTCACCGACTCCTTCTCGGTCGTCCGTTAAATCTTCTTCAATCCTCGAAAAGAAGGTCGGCGAACATGCCGGAAAACATAGACATCTCCGATGCACAACCGCTTTCCATCAAGCCGATACTGAAGAAATGTCGGATAGATTCATCGGAGCCTTCGAATACCAGCACTCCCAAGCCATCCCCACCAATCCCGGTGCAGGGTACCGCACTTCCACAGGGCTCTGTGGAAATGCCGGTTGTGCCTTCACTGCCTCCCCCTATAGCTGCTCTGGTTTCACCAGCTATTAGGGCGGAACTAGACAGGTTCATCCGCCAGGCAGTCCGAGAAGCTTTAAGGGAGATGCCATGGATGCAGACGCCAGCATTGATACCAACACAGATGCCGGTTCCACCAGTTCCGATTCCACCGTTGGCACCGATGAATTTACCGGCTCTGACACCGGTACCTTCACCGGTACCGATGCCGACATCGCTGTCGATGCCGGATCTCTCTCTACTGGCACCGATGCTAACTAAGCTCGATACCATTATCGATGCCTTACCGGTGCGTCCATCACCATTGGGTGCAGAGCCTCCATCTCCGATGCCAGATCCACTTCCAGAGCCATTGGGGATTTCCAAACCGAGAACTACTTTTTCTCCTCTGCTTCCATCGATGCCACCAATTAAACCTATCGATGCTTTCGGTACCAATATTTCATACTCCTCTAAAGCATTCTTCTCCAGACGTCTGGGATGACGGAGACACAGACACTTCCTCCGATGACATATTGTCTGATCCATCCCCTCCACGGGAAATAAGGAAATCGCCCCCAGAGGACCTTTCCTTCTCTAATTTCATAAAAGAAATGGCAAATACCATTCTTTTTCAATTAGTAACAGAAGCAGACTCCAGGCAAAAAACCTTAGAGGTTCTTCAGTTCGTAGATCCTCCTAAAGATATCATAGCAATACCAGTACATGAAGTTCTGGTGGAACTGCAACAAAAGTTATGGGAGCATCCTTGCACTATACCACCAGTCAACAAGCATACTGACGCTACGTACCTGGTGCAACAGATTCCAGGTTTCCAGAAACCTCAGCTTCCACACCAATCTGTGGTGGTGGAATATGCCCAGAAAAAATCCAAAAGAATCAGGCCACACTCTTCTACATCTCCTGGAAAGGATCAGAAGTTCTTGGACACACTTGGTCAAAAAATGTTTCAAGGGTCCATGCTAGTTTCTAGGATTGCGTCATATCACTTATATATGTCTCAGTACCAGCGTAATTTATGGAAACAAGTACAAGAATTATCAGATTCACTTCCTCAACAATATCAGGACTCATTTAACAATATCATTTACAAAGGTTTACAAGCTGGAAAGCATGAAGTCCGTGCGGCCTACGATACTTTCGAAACAGTCATCGACAGTCCTGCTGTCGCTCCTTGTGACCTTGGGCAAGTCACTTTACCCTCCATTGCTTCAGGTACAAAAACTTAGATTGTAAGCCCTCTGGGGATAGAGAAATACCTATAGTACCTGAATGTAAACCGGTGTGATATCTCAATTGAGATCGAATGTTGGTATATAATAAAATAAATAAATCATCCAGAATGGCTGCAACAGGAATTAGTGCTCGCAGATGGGCCTGGCTCAAGGCTTCAGATATTAGATCAGAGGTACAAGAAAAATTAGCCGATCTCCAGTGTAAGGGAGACAGTCTTTTTGGAGAAAAAGTTCAGGACGCTGTAATGCAGCTAAAGGCGCATTCTGAAACTTTGAAACAGCTCTCTTCTGTTCCACTAGAAACACAAACTTCTATGAGAAGAACTGCTAGAAAGGACTATAGAAGGCCCTATTATAAGGCACAACGTTACTATCCTCTGGCAAACCGTGGCAGAACGTCAAAACCACCTCAACAGAGCCAATCTAGGCAACCTAGAGCCCCTAGAACTCAACCTCCTCCTCAGACAGGCCCTGCGTCAGGATTTTGAGACATCGCTGGAGAACAGCAGTCACTCCTCAAACCCATTTCCGAACCTTCTTGTAGGAGGTCAAATATCAAAATTTCATTCCCAGTGGACAAGTATCACCACAGACCAGTGGGTACTGTCAATTGTATCTCACAGTTACCATCTGGATTTTCTCAAAGTACCATAAGAACATAAGAAAATGTCATACTGGGTCAGACCAAGGGTCCATCAAGCCCAGCATCCTGTTTCCAACAGTGGCCAATCCAGGCCATACGAACCTGGCAAGTACCCAAAAACTAAGTCAACTCCATGTTACCATTGCTAATGACAGTGGCTATTCTCTAAGTGAATTTAATAGCAGGTAATGGACTTCTCCTCCAAGAACTTATCCAATCCTTTTTTAAACACAGCTATACTAACTGCACTAATCACATCCTCTGGCAACCAATCCACCAAGACCGCATTGGAGTCATCATCATTACTCCACACTTCTACACACAGAATTGTAAACCCTAGTAAGAGCCAGGGCAGTAGAACCTGTACCCTGACCTCAGCAGGGCAGAGGATTCTATTCCCGTTATTTCCTAATTCCAAAGAAAACAGGAGGCCTTTGACCCATATCAGACCTTTGACAATTCAACAAGTTCCTACGGAAAGAAAAGTTCAGAATGGTATCCTTGGGTACAATGCTTCCTCTTCTTCAAACAGGAAATTGGCTCTGTTCTCTGGATCTTCAAGACGCATACGCGCACATCTCGATATTCCCTCCTCATCGCAAGTTCCTACGCTTTTTGGTGGGACAGCAACATTTTCAGTACCGAGTTCTGCCATTCGGTCTTGCTTCAGCACCAAGAGTATTCACAAAATGCCTAGCTGTAGCAGCGGCTCATTTACGCAAACAAAGCATCCATGTATTCCCTTACCTCGACGACTGGCTCATCAAAAGCCAATCGAGATGGAACACTCAACTCACTAAAATGCACAATCAATCTGCTTCACTCATTGGGATTTCTAATAAACTACCAAAAATCCCATCTTCTACCATCCCACATTCTGCTGTTCACCGGCGCAGAGTTGAACACCAACATGTCCAAAGCCTTCCTTCCAAATGACCGTGCAAAGATTCTATTGACTTTAGCAAAATATCTGTGTACACAGAGCAGGGCGACAGCCCATCAGTTCCTCACTCTACTCTGCTTCCTATGGCCAGATTAGCCATAAGAGTAACTCAATGGACGCTGAGATAGCAATGGCTCCAAGCAAGTCAGCCACTGTCACATCACATTCAAATAACTCACCAGTTACGTCTATCTCTCGGCTGGTGGTCGAACATGAACAACTTACTCGTAGGAAATCCTTTCCAACAGCCAATACCACAAGTAACTTTAATTACAGATGCATCCACCTTGGGTTGGGGAGCACATATAGACAACCTCCAGACTCAAGGTACTTGGACAACGCTCAAAGCAACATTTCAAATCAATTTCCTGGAACTTCGAGCTATACGCTATGCGCTACATGCATTCAAGGACTGTCTTTCACACAAAACTGTTCTGATACAAACAGACAACACGGTAGCCATGTGGTACCTGAAGAAACAAGGAGGTACGGGCTCGTATCTCCTTTGTCAAAAAGCTGCTCAGATTTGGGACTGAGCCGTGACACACTCCATATTTCTCCGGGCCACTTATCTGGCGGGCATTCACAACGTAGTAGCAGACTGCCTCAGTCGTCAGTTCCAACCTCACGAGTGGTCCCTGGATCCTTTAGTAGCGACCAGAATATTTCAATGTTGGGGTCAACCAACAGTGGACCTCTTTGCATCCCACCTAATCACAAAGTGGACACATTCTGCTCCCTGCACAAACAGAGAAACCAGTCAGCCAAGGACGCCTTTGCTCACCCTTGGAATTCAGGTGTTCAATACGCGTATCCCCCGATACCACTACTAACCAAAACTCTAGTGAAACTACAACAGGACAAGGGGTCCATGATACTCATAGCCCCCTATTGGCCTCGACAAGTATGGTTTCCCATACTCCTCGATCTCTCAATCAGAGAACCAATTCGCCTGGGCACAGCACCCACTCTCATAACTCAGGATCAGGGCTGGTTGCACCATCCCAACCTTCAATCCCTATCTCTAACAGCCTGGAGGTTGAAAGCTTGATCTTGCAATCACTCAATCTTTCAACTAATGTCTCTCAAGTGCTGGTAGCTTCACGAAAGCCTTCCACGCAAAAATCCTATAATTCTAAGTGGAAAAGATTTAACATATGGTGCACACAAAAAGGTATAGACCCTTTTTCCTGCCGTACGTCAACTTTATTAGACTATCTCTGGCACCTTTCAGACTCTGGTCTCCAGACTACTTCGGTACGAGTTCATCTGAGTGCTATCTCAGCTTACCACAAGGGGATAGGAGACGCCCTGGTTTCAGCACTACCCCTTGTCAGTAGGTTTATGAGAGGTTTAATTCACCTTAAATCCCCAATACGACCACCAGTCACAGAATGGAACCGTAATGTGGTCTTAACACGACTCATGCATTCTCCTTTTGAACTCATGGATTCCTGCGAATTTAAATTTCTCACATGGAAGACTATCTTCCTAATAGCCATCACATCTGCTAGAAGGGTTAGTGAGTTACAAGCACTTGTCACATACTCACCCCATACAAAATTCCTACATGACAGAGTGGTACTCCATACACACCCAAAATTCCTTCCCAAGGTAGTTACAGAATTCCATTTGAATCAATCCATAGTCTTGCCCACATTCTTCCCAAGACCTCACTCTCACTCTTACCAGGGAGAGAGGGCTTTGCACACCTTGGACTGTAAACGTGCACTTGCATATTATTTAGACCGCACTGCAGTCCATAGGAAATCCATTCAACTCTTTGTTTCTTTTGATCCAAACAAACCAGGAAAAACAGTGGGCAAGCAAACACTCTCCAACTGGCTTGCAGATTGTATAGAATTCTGTTATGAAAAAGCAGGCCTTCCTCTCCAAGGGCGAGTAAAGGCGCATTCAGCAAGAGCAATGTCAACCTCAATAGCACACTTTCGTTCAATGCCAATAGCTGATATATGTAAAGCTGCAACATGGAGTTCCCTTCACACCTTTGCAGCTCATTACTGTTTAGACAACGGACGACAAGATTCAGCCTACGGGCAATCTGTCTTAAAGAATTTATTTCCAGTATAATCCCAACTCCTTCTACATCCAACTGGTTGTGATTTCAGGCTGCCTGAAATTCTCCAACAGTGCACCAGTTGTTGTGCCTGTTGCACAAATTGTATGCTGTTGGTCCTTTACCAATATGACTCAGCCTGTAGCTTGCTAATCACCCATATGTGAGGACTAGCATCTTGCTTGCCCTGGGATAAAACAAAATTGCTTACCTGTAATAGGTGTTATCCCAGGACAGCAGGATGTAGTCCTCACGAAACCCACTTGCCTCCCTGCGGAGTTGGGTCCGGTACGTTTTATTTTATTTTTTAGATAAAGCTTATTGCTACAAAAGAGACTGAAGGGAGACCCCTGTGGCTCGAGGGATCATAGCATGCTGAGCATGCTCAGTAGGCTCACACAGCCAGTCAAAAGTTTCTAGAAACTTTGACAGTTTTCCGCGTTAGGGCTCCGTCACGGACGTCACCCATATGTGAGGACTACATCCTGCTGTCCTGGGATAACACCTATTACAGGTAAGCAATTTTGCTTTCTCCATTCTTCTTTGATATGGGATCAAAGGTGAATTTCTACAATATCTGTCCCTTTTATATGACAAACCGATATCACGTATTATAGCCAACAAGAGGATTTCTGGGGATATCCATATAAGAAGAGGAGTAAGGCAAGGGTGTCCACTATCTTCTCTCTTATACATACTGTCTATTGATTCTTCTGGCTTTAGCTATTGCCTTGTCACATTGTTTCGCCGACTTCAGATCATTAGACACCATCACCCCAAGGTCTCTCTCCTGCTCCGTGGACATCAGCCTTTCTCCCCCCATCGAATACAGTTCATTCGGATTTCCACTCCCCATATGCATGACTCTGCACTTCTTGGCATTGAATCTCAGCTGCCATATCTTCGACCACTCTTCCAGCTTCCTTAAATCCCGTCTCATTCTCTCCACTCCTTCCGGCGTGTCCACTCTGTTGCAGATCTTAGTGTCATCCGCAAAAAGACAAACCTTACCTTCTATCCCATCCGCAATGTCGCTCACAAAGATATTGAACAGGACCGGTCCCAACACCGATCCTTGCGGTACACCGCTTAAAACCGCTCTCTTCAGAGAGAGTTCCATTTACCATCACACATTGTCTAAAATGTTTAAAATGGTCCTGATGTCCAAATGGCTGTATATACTTCAAATGGCACCATTGTGGCCTAAAAAGAAGGACATGCAACGCTTCTACAGAGCCCTGTGGGCTTTTCTATGGAAGGCAAGGTTCCTTGGAAAGCAAGGTTGTCCATGGAGGTACTTTGTGCACCTTTGAAATCTGGAGGATTGGGATGTCCTGATTTATTGTGATATGCACAGGCATGTAGTTTGAGGTACATTAGAGATTGACTATTCCACTCCTCCATATACACCCCGTGTCACAATTTGACAGCTTGGTACCGGGTACCTTCGCTTAACCATCTTCTACAAATAGATATCCAGGCTGTTCCCTCTCAAGTGAAATCTCACGAATTATTCAGAACTTGTAGGAAAGCTTGGCTTCACCTTTGTAAATTCTTTGGACACCCTTATCGCTTGACTTCACTAATTACTATCACACATAGCCCCACATTCCTCCCAGGCCAGGGGGAAGCAGCCTTTTTTCAATGACAAAAACAAGGCCTAACCTATATATATCAACTGTTTGATGTAACTACGGGGGACAGGTTGGACTTTTCATCACTACAACAACAATATCGCCTAGGCCACATTGACTTTTATCCCTTTTTACAAATATGCCATCTGATAGACCGAAACCTTCTCTACTATACGGAACTAGGGGCCAATCAGAAAATACGTATGGTCATGTCCACTGGAAAGACGCAACTCCCCAACATATCCTATTTTTATAAAACACTGAGTACCGAGGGAAGTTCTTTTCGGTTGGATGCCTTACATGCCTGGTGGACGCAGTGGCCTCCGTTCTCAGTCCCCTCAGACGTATTTCAAACCATTTCGGATGTCTCCGAAAACATTTTACTATGAGAAACAAAATATAAGTTTCTTTGGCAATGCTACATACGTCCTGACCGGGCATACCATTATAACCTTGTTACCTCCAACACATGTCTTAAGTGCCAACAGAGTATAGGTACCTATATTCGTTGTTTTTGGGAGTGTCCCTTAGTTCTACACTTTTGGGGTCAGATATGGGACACTTGTGCTTCCTTATTAAACTCTCTCTTTGCAACCCAACATTCTTCTGGCTTTAGCTGTCACCTTGTCACATTGCTTCACCTCCTTCAGATCATCAGACATCATCATGACAAGGTATCTCTTCCAGTCTGCCCATCACATACAGCTCTTTTGAAGTGCTGCATCCCAGATGCATGACTCTGCACTTCTTGGCATTGATTCCCAGCTGCCAAATCTTCAACCACTCTTCAAGCATTCTTAAATCACTTTTCATTCTCTCTACTCCTTCAGGCGTGTTCACTCTTTTGCATATTTTAGTATCATCCGCAACTGGACAAACTTTACCATCTATTCCTTCTGCCAGGTCGCTCATAAAGATATTTAACATACTCTGTTCCAAAACAGATTCCTGTGGCACTCCTTTCTTCAGAGTAGGTTCCATTTACTATTACACGCTGTCTCCTGTCAGTCGACCAGTTTGCAATCCACACTACTATCTTGGCACCCACTCCCATGCTTCTCATTTTATTCACGAGTCTCCTATGTGGGAACATATCAAAAGCTTTACTAAAATCCAAGTAAATCACATCGAGTGTTCTTCCCTGATCTAGTTCTCTAGTCACGCAATCAAAAAAATCAATCAGATTTGTCTGACAAGACTTTCCCCTGGCAAATCCATGCTGCCTCGGATTGAGCAACCCACCAGATTGAAGATAGTTCACTATCCTTTCCTTCAGCAGAGTCTCCATTAATTTTCCCACCACTGAGGTGAGGCTAACCGGCCTGTAGTTTCCAGTCTCCTCTCTGCTCCCACTCTTGTGAAGCGGTAACACCACTGCTCTTCTCCAATAAGAACATAAGAAATTGCCATGCTGGGTCAGACCAAGGGTCCATCAAGCCCAGCATCCTGTTTCCAACAGAGGCCAAACCAGGCCACAAGAACCTGGCAATTACCCAAACACCTAGAAGATCCCATGCTACTGATGCAATCAATAGCAGTGACTATTCCCTAAGTAAACTTGATTAATAGCAGTTAATGGACTTCTCTTCCAAGAACTTATCCAAACCTTTTTTGAACCCAGCTACACTAACTGCACTAACCACATCCTCTGGTAACAAATTCCAGAGATTTATTGTGCGTTGAGTGAAAAAGAATTTTCTCCGATTAGTCTTAAATGTGCTACTTGCTAACTTCATGGAATGCCCCCTAGTCCTTCTATTATTCGAAAGTGTAAATAACCGAGTCACATCTACTCGTTCAAGACCTCTCATGATCTTAAAGACCTCTATGATATCCCCCCTCAGCCATCTCTTCTCCAAGCTGAACAGCCCTAACCTCTTCAGCCTTTCCTCATAGGGGAGCTGTTCCATCCCCTTTATCATTTTGGTTGCCCTTCTCTGTACCTTCTCCATTGCAACTATATCTTTTTTGAGATACGGCGACCAGAATTGTACACAGTATTCAAGGTGTGGTCTCACCATGGAGCGATATAGAGGCATTATGACATTTTCCGTTTTATTAACCATTCCCTTCCTAATAATTCCTAACATTTTATTTGCTTTTTTGACTGCTGCAGCACACTGAGCTGACAATTTCAATGTATTATCTACTATGACGCCTAGATCTCTTTCTTGGGTGGTAGCTCCTAATATGGAACCTAACATCGTGTAACTACAGCTAGGGTTATTTTTCCCTATATGCAACACCTTGCACTTGTCCACATTAAATTTCATCTGCCATTTGGATGCCCAATCTTCCAGTCTTGCAAGGTCCTCCTGTAATGTATCACAGTCTGCTTGTGATTTAACTACTCTGAATAATTTTGTATCATCTGCAAATTTGATAACGTCACTCATCGTATTCCTTTCCAGATCATTGATATATATATTGAAAAGCACCTGTCCAAGTACAGATCCCTGAGGCACTCCACTGTTTACCCTTTTCCACTGAGAAAATTGACCATTTAGTCCTACTCTCTGTTTCCTGTCTTTTAACCAGTTTGTAATCCACGAAAGGACATCGCCTCCTATCCCATGACTTTTTAGTTTTCGTAGAAGCCTCTCATGAGGGACTTTGTCAAACGCCTTCTGAAAATCCAAATACACTACATCTACCGGTTCACCTTTATCCACATGTTTATTAACCCACTCCCGTTTCCAGGGATCTATTGAACAGGTCCTTAAGCGAACCCGTCAGCACATCCCTGAGCTCCCTCAGTATCCTGGTATGTACCTCATCTGGTCCCATGTCCTTCTCCACTTTCAGTTTTCCTAGCTCTTCCCATACATTATCTTCTGTAAACGGTTTTGTCTACTTCACCTCCATCCACAGTCTTGTCAACTAGTGATGGCCCTTCTCCATGGTCTTTTTAGTGAACATCGAACTGAAATATTTGTTTAATATTTCAGCCATTTCTTTGTCTCTCTCCACATGTTGATCTTTGTCACCTTTCAATTGCACTATACCATTTTGGACCTTTCTCCTTTCCCAGACATATCTGAAAAATGTTGTCTCACCTTGCTTTACCTCTTTGGCAATCCTTTCTTCCGCCTGACTTTTTGCTTTCTTGATTTCTTTCTTAGTCTCCCTTAGTTTCACCAGATATTCTTCCCTGTTCCTCTTTTTGGGATCCTTTATATTTCTTGAACACTGTATTTTTTTTCCTTCATTTTATCAGCCATGTCCTTTGAGAACCAGATCGGTTTCTTATTTCTTATTTTTGTTTACTTTTCTAACATAAAGACTCTTTTACTTTGTAATTGCTCCTTTTAGTTTGGCCTACTGTTGTTCCACCTCTCTCATTTTCTCACAGTCTTCTAGTTTTATCTCCAAGTACATCCCCATTTTGATAAAGTCCATATTTTTGAAATTCAAAACTTGGGTCTTCATGTGACCTCCAAATGGGCGAGAGTTATACTCTACCTAGTGCTCACTAATGGGGATAATGTCTCTAAAGTCTGGGTGAGTGCCCATCTGAGCACCATTGATCATCAAACTGCATATTGTAAATAGGATACAGAGAGATCACATGAAGACCGAGTTTTGAATTTCAACAATACGGATTTTGTTGAAATGGGGACATACTTGGATGCTTATTTTAAATAGTATGCGCACACTTGTGCAGATGATTTAAAATTCTAGCGTATGTGTTCTCGCAGCCACATATACATACTTATGTATATATATTATTTGTTATAAGTTATCTGTAAACCGGCACAATGTGCAAACGGTTGTCGGTATATAAAATCAAATAAATAAAAATAAATAAAATATGTGGGTGCACACATGCTCGTTTTAAAGTTTCTGTCCCTATTTTGTCTTCTGAGTGCATTCTCACTTGCCAGTATTAAAATGTATCAATGTAATTAGAATACATTCAGAAATGCTATTTTCTTCTATAATATAAAATGATTTTTTCTTAAAGTAAAAAAAAAAAAAGTTCTAATCAACTTCTGTACATTATGTAGAACTTCAGTTTCTAAACTCTGCAATAGAAAGTTTCATATTTAATGGGAAATCATGAATTATTCTATTTATTATCTACTTCCTTTCAAAGATTTGATCTGGATAAAAGGCGGGGTGAATAATTTCAAAAATTGCAATGCATTTTTAATGTAAAGGTGCAAACTACAGATTCTCATGACTATTAGCAAATGTAGGGGAAACAGAATTTTACTTGCAAAAACTCATCAAACCTTTGCAGTGATAAATTACAAGACAGACTATTTTAATAAGATACAGCAAAGCAAAATGAAGTATAATACATTTTAAGTTATTGTTTGTACTATGTTGAATCTTAGGTTTGCAAAGTTTGTATTTCTCAAAAATTAGATATTCAGGTAACATGAGTTATGATAATTTGGGCCATATATACTAACACTTTTTTCACAATCTGAGTCTAGAGGAAAGAAAGCTATGTAAATCAGGTCCAATACACTACTCCTACTCAAGTACTGATAATTGTGTAAATACAATATTGTTCTTCTCTTCCTTTGTTGAGAATGTATATCAGCAAGTTGGTTTGACTGAATTTCAAAAATGGTAAGATTAAAACTAAAATGTGAAAATAACTTGTTAAATAAATTAGCTATACTTTCTCATGGGAATGAATGTCTTATAGAATAAAAATCTTTGACTCTGTAGTGTTTCAATAGATTGTGGTAGAAATATTTTGACAATCTTAGAAAATTATGTTGAAACATTTTTTCTATAGCATACACAAATTTAGATCATAGGAACCCTAGAATATGGTGGCAGATAAGAATCTTAAGGGTCCCTATTCAGCAGCATTTTATCCAGCTAAATGCTGATCTTTGAATATGTCCTCCACTTATCTGGTTAAGGTTTAGCTGGATAACTCATTATCCAGCTAAACTTTTGTTGGATAACTTAGGGGCATACCAGGGGCATTTTGGGGCAGAGTTAAGTTAATCGGATTCAGTTAACTCCAGTATTCAGAGTTAGCTGTATAACTTATAAGGCTAACTCTGCTCATGCTGTTGACTGGTCCTAAAGTTTGTCAGATAAACTTAAGATAGTTGAGTATATTTAGTGGTGGCTGTTCCACTGAATATTAGCCAGATAAGTTTATTCAGCTCACTTGTAACCCAGCCAGTGACCAAAGATTAATCCCCCTAATTGCATGCCATAGACTCCACTTGATCTCTGGCTTACCCTTCAGTTCTTCATAACTAAGCAGCCCCTCTGTTTATCCCAAGGTTTCTTAAATTCTCTGTTTTTGCCTCTACCTCCTCTCCTGGAAGGTGTTTACCTTTTGGTAAATCTGAATTAATAAAATGCTATTAAAACTTAAATTATTAGCTCATACAGTTGGCAGATGGCATATATCCTTAGCAGTGTGGACAGGGATAAATGCACAGATTGGATGGGCCAATTGGTCTTTATAAGCAGTTATCTATTATGCTAGTATATTTGCATTAATAAATTAGAGATGTGAATCGGAACTGAAATCGGATCCGATTCTGGTTCCGATTCACATCTATAGAGATGTGAATCGGAACTGAAATCGGATCCGATTCTGGTTCCGATTCACATCTCTAATTAATATAGCATTTGAGAGGATCTAGTGATTGTTTAATGTGAGCAATGGACTAGGTGTGAACATATATGAGCAAAGCTGAGTAAATCTACTGAAATAGAGTTCTCCAGACTTCTGTGTCACCCCCTGCTAATGTGTTTAGTTCTATTATCTGTATTGATCCTGAAAAAAACTGGAGATAGTGCAGCTTTTAAACTAGTCTTGGGGGAAAGCCATCAGCCACTTAGGAACCCTTAGTTCTGAGTGAGAAGAGCAAAGCTGGAAATGGAATTTAAAATAGCAAATATGGTAAAATGGTATGTTAATGATAGGAGGAAGGGCAAAAATGGCATTGTGAGGCTGATAAGTGAAGGGGAGCAATATGTAGAAGGTGATGAAAAAAAAAAGAATAGCTTAACAAATATTTCTGTTCAGTGTTCACTGAGGAAGGGCCAGAAGTAGTACCACAGAAAATGGACAGACATAGGATTGAAAGTGAAGTAAACTTCAAACAATTTTCAGAAGACTTAGTTTAGCTAGCTCTTCATAAACTTAAAGTAAATAAAAAGATGGGGCTGGATGGGTACATCTGAAGGTATTAAGGGAACTTAGTGCCATTCTGGCAGCTCTGGTACCTGACCATTTCAATGCTTCTTTAGAGTTGAGAATAGTTCCAAAGGACTGGAGACAGGCAGATGTGGTTCTTTTCCACAAAAGTGGAAATGAGGAGGTTGGGAAATACAGACCAGTTAGTCTGACGTCTAAGGTGAGTAAACTAATGCAACTACTGCTAAAACTGAGGATAGTGCAGTTTCTGGAATCTAGTGGATCACAAGATCCAAGGTAGCATGGTTTTTCCAGAGATAGGTCTTGTCAGATCAATCTGATCAATTATTTTGACTAGATGACCAGAGAGTTGCATTAGGAGACAGCATTAGATGTAGTGTACTTGATTTTCAGTAAGGCCTTTGACATGGTTCTGCATAGGCAACTTATAAATAAACTGAGTGCCCTTGGTATGGGCCCTAAAGTGACTGACTGGGTTAGAAACTAGTTGAGAGGGAGGCAACAAAAGGTAGTAGTAATTGGAGTTCACTCCAGGAAGAGGGGCATTACTAGTCATATGCCACAGGGATTGGTTCTCAGACCGGTTGTATTCCTGAGCGATATTGCAGAAGAACTATTGAGAAAGGTTTGTGTTTTTGTGGACGATACCAAAATCTGCAAGATTGTCGGCACTCAGGAAAGTGTGCAAAACATGAGGAGGGATCTAGCGTAACTGGAGAAATGGTCTATAGTCTGGCATCTACAATTTAATGCTAAAACAAGCTAGGGTCTTATTTATTTTATTAGCTTTTATATATCGACATTCGTGGGTACATCATGCCGGTTTACAATATAACTGAAGGAGGAAATTACAAAAAAACAGGGTGGGGGGGGGGGGAGAGGGAGCAGATAGGAAGAGAGAAGGGGTGAGAGAGAGAGGGAGAAAAAGGAACAGTACCTGATGGAAAACAACAGAAGAACGTAATAAGTAGCATTGCAAATTATACACTCAATAAGGGACTGTGTATAACCTTATACACTGTAGATAACCTTATATAAATTATACACTCCAAAAAGTATTATATACAATAATAACAAAAGGATTATATACAATAATATACATTATCTTTAACTAGTACATACAGGAGACACTATATATATGACATTACAACAAAAACATAATGGAAAGGAATTGTAAAGGGTGTGAAATTCTATGTGCAAATCAAGAGCGAGCTCTGGGGGTGATCAAAACTGATAATCTTAAGGTGGATTAGGCAACAACAAAAGCCAGAAAGATGCTTGGGTGCATATTTATTTATTTTTCATTTTTATATACTGATGTTCCTGTATAGAATACATATCGCACCGGTTTACAGAGAACTGAACTGTCGCCTCAGGGGCGGATACATTGAAACAAGGTTGAAAAATGAACTTACAGTGAACAAGTGAACTGCAATTCAAAACATGATTAGCTGAAATAAAGTACAATTCAAAACATTTACAGTGGGATTGGTGGGCCAGAGTCTATAAAGCTCGATTCATCGGATCTTAGCTCTCGGAGAACGCTTGGCTGAATAGCCAAGTCTTTAGCTTCTTTTTGAATACCAAAAGGCAGGGTTCTTGGCGGAGGTCCCTCCTTCTGCACCTGCAGTTGTAGGACATTAACCCTGTGGCGCATGCTCTGTTTGTGAGATCTCTATGCACACCACTGTTTTTGATCCCTCTGCTCAATTCACAGTTAGGTTATGACATTTCTCCAACTGTCAAAACTCACAAGTTATTATTTAGATTTCCTTGTGATAAGTTTTATGTGGGCAAGACTTTGCACTCTATAAGAATTTGCATTTTGGAACACAAAAGCTGTATTAAGAATGTGAGGCTTACTACACTCTTTGTGGTTCATTGTAGGAATCAAGAACATTCTTTTAATCAATTACAGTTTTGTGTCATTGAACACTGTCCTTCGAGATGGAGAGGTAGTAATAACTCTTTAACAATGATGGATCCATTGTCTTTACACGGTCCATCCTTTTGGTGTAAACTTTGATTTGGATCGAACTTTATTTCTGTGAAAGAACTACCATGGATCCATCGTCTGCAACTGGTTCATCATTATAGTCTGAACTCCGATTTGTATTCTACAGTATTCTTAAGATTAAAGTGACATTACTTTTTATTTCATCATTTTTTTCTTTCTATTAATAATTGGGGGATGGTTACATGCCCCTGGATAATGTTTAGTGTGTTTGTCTACTTTTCAATAATGACATAACTGGAACATCTCTCCTGGATGTGACATTAGGGTTCAGCATCTGTCTGCTTTAAATACTCTTTGGATCTCCCATCATGAATCAAGTGAGACTGGTTCATCCAACACAAAAGCATGATGCCAGATAGGTTTGTTTTTCATATTTCTCCTGATGAAGGACATTGCCGCAACATCAGCTGATGTTGGGGTTATTGCACTTATAGAATGTTTAATATTGGGGTTGATATTGTTAGGCTTTCATGGACCCTTGGCCCGAGGTGGAATTGGTGCTACCTGTGGGGCGAGCCCCTCAGGTCCCCACCATTGGGATGTGAGACCGGACGGGAAGCAGAGGCTGGCTGAGGATTCTCCAGTACCAGCCCTCATTCCCCACAGGTTGAGCCCTTGGGTGCAGGGGCTGGCTGGTCTTAGGTGGCCGCCTGCTTGGCTGGTCCTGAGGATGGCCAGTGGAGGTAGAGCAGGAGATGGACCACAGAAAGAAGGAGGGTCAGGTAAGGTAGGAGAGCAAAAGACGCAACTGGGAGGCAGAGTCTGTACCGGTCCGAGGTCAAGGCAGGTGGCTGGAGGCAAGGTCGGTTCCGGTCAGAGGTCAGGGCAGGCAGCTGAAGGCAAGGTCCATTCCGGTCCGAGGTCAAGGCAGATAGAAGCGCAGGAAGATGCGGCCCAGAGGCCAGGGCCGAAGCCGAGGCAGAGGTCCAGCCAAGGACCATCAGGGAGGAGATGAAAGCTCCTGAGAAGAAGGAAGAGGCTGAGCCTGAGACGAAAGGACGCTGACTAGAACTTCTGGAAGGCGCACCAACACAGGGGGCCAGAAGCAGGCAGTCAGGAACTTGTTGCCAAGTCATCTGGGTGGTCTGGAGGACTTCCTTAAATAGTCCTGAGGCTGTGATGTTATCTAGGGGGCTGGACCTGGTTTCCCCGCCGTGGCCCCTTTAAGAGGCAGAGAGACCATGCGCACTAGGGAGAGTTCAGAGGAGTCTGAGTTGGCGGCATCTCAGCCTCTGCGTGGCTGCGGGGAGGCCTGTGCTGGTGGAGTGTGGCGTGGGTGCCCGGAGAAATGTCTGCTGTCAGGTCGCGGGTAAGAGGAGGTGCCCGCGGCATGCCCGGGCTGATGGTGCTAACAAATATAGATATTTATTACTGACTTGTGCAAGCTGTGTATTCTAGAATTGCTAAACATGCTGGTTTGTGATGCACATTTTTAAAGTGCATCTAAAAACTTCTTTATAAAAAACAAAACGCGCATATTATTTCTCTTAACTGTGGGATGAATGATTGCAAAGACAGAGTTGTCTACTTTTATTGTCACTCGCGGTAACACTTTGATAAAAGACTGCAAAAGGTTTCCGGCTTGCTGCCATCCCTTTACACACTATATATTTATTTTGTTGGTGATACCTTTGTGCTGCTATAATTTTGTATTAGTTAAAAATAACCATGATAGAAATATACAAACTGAGATATTGTTGGCTCTCGATTTAATTAATGTATTAGTCCAATAAAAAGGAACTACCTTTTTTATGTTTATTGATGTTTTTATTTCTGCAAATTCAAGTGGATTAACATTGTAACTACACTCCTTTATCTATAACTGCTCTGAAAATTCCAAATACAATGTCATTATATTTGTAACTTTAATAACTGCTATTAAAAATGCCCATCATTACTAGCAACACATATAGATCAGCCACTATTTTAAATTTACAAATGAGATAAAACTACAAAGTGGTAAAGGTGATGCCTATATAAAGCTAATAAATCTGTAATGGTCAAGCTTTGGAATTATTAAGATTCCTTTCTCAGACGAAAGGTATTCTTTCTACTTAATTTACATGATCTAGCTGCAATTTTGTTGTGTTTCCAGTAGATGCCCCCAGAGACCATTACACCTATTGAAAATCTGCAGCCTGAAAGAGGACAGTCAGCCTGTATTTATAGCCTAAAGTAATCCTGATACTAGAACAGAGGCTTAAAATGAAAGACCTATAGTGTGAATAAGATTTACAGCCTACTGATGATTTTTGTTACGGTAGTTGTCAAAAATTACAGGTTGAAAATGCTGAACTACGTAATTCGGGAAGGTCTCCAAATTTTATCCCATGTGCTTTTTAAATATTTTATTGAGCTGTTTTTGTAAACTCATTTAAGAGCTGAATTGTTTGAATATTCTCTAGAACAAGGCAAATAATTTAGGGGCCTGTGTATTAAACTTTAGTATCCATGTTAATGCTCTCATATACATGCTATGGGAGAGATATCAAGGAAACTGTAATAAGCTCTGCTGGACCTGAAGTGCCTTAGGCCATTCTCCTACATTGGTTGTTGGAATGGGGAAAAAGGAAGGGCAGAATGAGGACTTACTTTTTGCTGATCCCCCAAACTATTGTGGGGCACATCAATGCTTTTGTTCAGTGCTCAGCTACAGCTGAATCTTGTTTTGGAAGTACTCTTAAGAGTAGGAGATTTGGCTTTTCACAGTGCTGTTTTTGCATGTAGCCAGGTGCACTCAGGAACAATGGTTATATGCTCCCCTGCTAGCAGATGGAGACTGAATCGGGCTTCAAAGCTGACATCACCTTAGATATAGCCCTGCAGTGACCTCAGCCCTTCAGTATCTCTCTGTCTCCTAGCAGATGTGGACGTGCTTTCCCTATCGGGATCGCTGTTCTCTTTAGAAGAGAAAATTTTACCTTTAAATTGGAGAAAGATTAAGCCCCGCTCTCCTGCAGTTTTACTTAAAGGTCCCTCCCCCAGTTGAGAATTCCTGAGGCGATTTCCAAGATCCTCAGAGGTGTGTCTTGGTCCGGTAGCCATTCCCAGTGTGGACTTTGCTGCTGGAGCAGCTGAAAGGCAGCGGGTGCAGGAAGCTGAACGCGATGGTGATGGCCAAAGCCCTCTCCCCTTGCAGCCGAAGACCGTCTCTGTACTTAGCCGGTAAGCGCTGAGCTCAGGTAAGCTTTAAAAAAAAACAAAACCAAGAGGATTTCCCGTTCAGAGATGTTGGAGGGGTTTCGGTAAGACTTCCTCCGGTCTCTTTGCTTGGTGCGCCATAGCAACGTCATTCCCATTCCGTTGCTGTAAAGGAAAGTGGGCATCCGAGCGGGTTGAGTGGTCCCCCAGTGGGCTAGGCCCCGCTTCAGGCTTAGTTGTCATACCGAGTAATAGGTTGCATCTGCGCCATCTTGCGCATGGTTTTGTGCGCCTTGCATTACCCTCCATACAGAGTTGGTACGAGTGATGTGTGCCAGCTCTGCGTGCACAACTGTGTGCGCATGCGCCTTTCCGTGGCCCGCTTAGGTGCACACAAAGTCGTCAAGCGCAAGCTTGCTGATTTCGCAACTGCTGTCTCTAATGCCTCTGGCAGCAAAGAAACATAAGTGCCATTCTGTCTGTGCTGCTTGCCATGTTAGAGCTACTCAGTTTGTCCTGGATTCTTTCTTATGCCAGCACTGTGAGGAGGCCCAGGTAAAGTTGACCTCTCCAGACCTTACCAAGCCCGGTTCTTCCCAATCGGGGGATGGGTCAATCACAACTTTAACTGGAAGCACCCCGGATCTGAATAATCCTGGGGCTGGGTCTTCCATAGGAGAAGAAAATTCAGCAGCACCTACTCCAGTTCTTCCTGGGCTAGGTGCGGCCTTCTCTTGGGTGGAATTTTTTCAGGGCCTTTCAAGCCTTTGTACAGGTGCATTCTGCTTCTCTTGCCCCTGTCTGGATGGAACCACAGCCGGTAAGGCCTCCCTCTCCCAGCCCTATCGGCAGACCTTGAGACATGCCTAGCCTCACCAAGGGTGTTCTTGGTAGGGACTTGGACAGCACTGACGAAGAAGGGGATCCAGATTCCTTGGAGGATGGAGAAATCCCTCCAGGTTTAGAACCATATCGGACCATGTTCCGTTTTTTCCATAGAGACGAATTGCCAGCCCTGGTTTCCCAGACTCTGAAGATGCTGGGAGTTCCTGGGGCGGACCCCATGATGGAACCTAAGAAGAATCCCATTTTGGGGTGTCTATGAAAAGCCTCTTTATATTTTCCGGTGCTGGAAGTCATCCAGGAGTTGATTGACTTGGAATGGGACGCCCCTGAAGTGAGATTTAAAGGTGGTCGAGCATTAGAAGCTCTATATCCACTGGATCTGGTGGCGAGAGAATGCCGGCACTTCCCTAAATTGGATGCGCAGGTCTGCGCTGTTTCCAAGTGAACAACTATTCCAGTGGAGGGAGGAGCAGCCTTAAATGAGCATCATAGGCGGATGGAGTCCATCCTTAAGCGAGCCTGTGACATGACAGCAATGACCTTACAGATAGCTTCCTGCTGTGCCCAGGATAGTGATGTAAACGGCAGCCGCCTTTTTGGCATATGTGGGCAGCGACCTGGTCTGTACTTCTGTCAGAGGGGTGGCTTCGACAATAGCAGTCATTCGTCAGCTATGGCTGTAGAATTGGTTGGCTGATGAAATTTCAAAGTCTAATCTTACAAAATTGCCTTTTAAAGGATCACTCTTATTTGGGAGTGAGTTGGGAAAAAAATGGCCAACAAGTGGGTTGAGTTGTAGGTTCCTTGCTTGCCAGAGGATAAGAAATATGCGGCGCACTCGTTCGGCATGAGAGGCTGTACTAGGGGTTTCAGATGTTTTCAACCCTACAAAGGAGCGGCTTTGCAGAAGACTAGACCTTTGGATTGGTCTCAGTCCTTTCGGGCCAGGCAGCCCAGATATGGCGCAGGCTCAAGTAGCAGTGCCTTCAGACTCCCTCAATGAAGGTAATCTGACCTACCTCCCAGAGCAAGAGAAAAGGGGGTTGTCTATCTATATTTTATCAGAGATGGGTCAGGAACTTATCAGACCACTGGGTTCTGAAGGTGATAAGGGATGGCTGTGCTCTGGAATTTCTCAACATTCCTCAGGACAACTTCATGGAATATTCCTGTAGCTCGTCACAAAAGAAGCAGGCAGTGAAAACTATGTTGTAGAGGCTCCTGAGCTTGCGGGCTGTGATTCCAGTGCCCAAATCACAAGAAAATATGGGCAGTTGTTCCATGTATTTCGTTGTGCCCATGAAGGGAGGGTTCCTTTCGGCCCATCCTGGACTTGAAGGGAGTAAATCATCATTTGCGAGTGACTTGTTTTCTTATGGTGATAATGGCAGTACAGTTGTGGGAGTTTCTTACATCTCTGGATTTGTCAGAGGCTTTTCATCTGGAGCATCAACTGTTTCTGCTGTTTGCCGTTTTGGGGAGACATTTTGAGTTTCGAGCTCTACCCTTCAGTTTGGCCACCACTCCCAGAACCTTCTCCAAGCTCATAGTGGTGGTAGCGGCAGCTTTGAGAGAGGATGGCATCCTGGTCAACCCATACCTAGACAAATGCCTAATTTGGGCCAAAAGCTTGGAAGAGAGTCTTCAAGCCTCGCGCAATGTGCTCTCCTCCTTGCTGAAGGATCTAGGTTGGGTGGTGAACTTAGTCAAGTGCAATTGACAGCCGTCCCAGACACCAGAGTATCTTGGTGTTCATTTCGACAAGAAGCATGGCAAGGTTTTTCTGTCGGAGATCCGCATTCAGAAACTGATGGCTTAGGTGATAGAAGCAGTTCTCCCGACAGTATGGTCTTACCTGCAGGTGCTCAGTTTGATGGCGGCTACCCTAGAGGTGGTTCCGTGGGCAAGGTGCATATGCATCCTCTTCAGCGCTTACTGCTTGCCAGGTGGAGTCCACAGTCTTAGAACTACTCTATACAGCTTCAGTTACCGGTGGAGATTGGCATCCAACTGAGGTGGTGGTTGCAGGTCGACCATCTAAGGAAAGGAGTTTCCTTGCAAGCTCTGGACTGGCTGGTGCTCATGACAGATGCAAGATTCTAGGGTTGGAGGGCTCACTGTTAGTAGTTGATAGTGCAGGGGCACTGGAGGATAGAGGAGTTGCTCTGGAACGTCAATCATCTGGAAGCGCATGCCGTTCGGTTGGCATGCTTGCGGTTCGCTGTTTGCAGGGTCAGCTGGTCTGAGTGATGTTAGACAATTTGATGACAGTGGCTTACATCAATTTCCAGGGAAGTACCAAGAGTCAACAAGTGTCTCAGGGAATAGACCAGCTCATGGTATGGGTGAAGGTATATCTCCAGGAGATCTTTACCTCCCACACTGTGGGAAAAGACAATGTGAGAGCCGATTTTTCTCAGCAGACAGTCTGGATCCAGAAGAATGAGAATTGTTGGACGAAGAGTTCCAGCTCATAGTGGGCCGCTGGAGCTTACCATATCTAGACTTGCTAGCAATGTCACACAATGCGAAAGTTTCTAGTTTCTTCAGTCGCAGGTTAGATCCAAAGTCTCTGGGCATCAATGCTCTAGTACAGGAATGGCCAAAGTACAAGCTTCTGTATGCCTTCCCCCTTGGCCCTTGTTGGGCAGGTTGGTTTGGAGGATAAAGAGGCACCGAGAGATGGTGCTTCTAGTGGCTCCTGACTGTCCCAGAAGACTGTGGTACACAGATCTGCTGAGACTCTTGTCCGGCTCTCCTCTCTGGTTTCCACTCCAAAGAGGTCTGTTGCGACAGGGTCCATTCTATTTTATCTTATGATATAGTCCTTGAAAGGGCTCAGTTGCTGAAGTAGAGAGATTCCACTGCTGTGACTTCCACCTTGCTTCGAGTTTGGAAGTTGTCAACCTCCTTAGCCAATGTTCAGGTTGGGCAAGTATTTGAGACTTGATGTGAGGAATGAGGGGTTCATCTTTGTTCGGTTAAGATCCCACTCATTTTGGACTTTTTGTAGGATGGGTTGATTATCGGATTGGCCCTTAATTCCTCAAAGGTACAGATGGCGGCTCTTGCCCGTTTCTGGGGCCGGGGGAATGGTGAACCCTTGTTGGCCCATCCGGATGTGGCCCGTTTCTTGAAGGGGTATTAGGATCTACTCCTTAAGAGGGGAGGAGTTAGCAATCTTGTTGTACTCCGTAGGTGGAGTTAGCAATCTGTATGACTTCGGCTGCTGGATACGCCTATGGGAAGAGGAATTAGCAATCCGTTACCAGTGGAGTGCTTGGAGAGGGCACTCAGCTGTAGAAGAATATAGATAGGTGGATCCTTGGGCCGATAGCAGATGACAGTGCCCCCAGGAGGAAATCCTGAGAGGGACCACCTGCTAGGCTTGAGTATGGAGACAGACACAGATAGTTCTTTTATTAGACAGATTAGTAGAACCACCAGAGGTGGCAGTAGTGAGCTGATATGCCTGGGAGGGCTGAGGTCTCTCAGGTACTGGAACAACGATCCCAGGGTTGCTGAGCTGTAGAGAGACTATAGATAGTGAGTAGACAGAGTATGCTGTGTTCATAGCCAGAACTAGATGACGACAAATCTCACATAAGGTCTTAATGAAGCTCAGTAGCTGGAAAGGGTTAGGCCCTCGAGGAGCGAGTACCTGGTTCCAGGGAAAGCTCTGAGAGAGCAATGGTAACTCACAAATGTCTGTATCTGCGAAAGCTTCCAGGCAGTAGAGAATCTTCAGAGTGTCCAGGAACATGGGCCCTCGAGGAGCGAGTACCAGTTTCCAATCTGCAATCTGAAATAAAGAAAAGAGAGCGAGGCCCCCGAGTAGCAGGTACCCCTGGTAAGTCCGAGGAGGCAGAGTAGCTTGGACGAATCCTTTGCGTAAGGAGTTTCCTTGCTAACTCGAATCGTTAGCGAATACTGAGACCTTTTATATTGGAAGCGGATGACGTCAGCTCAGGGGGACGCCCCCTTGCTGGTACATCATTCGGAGCGCGCGTGCGCGCCCTACGTCATCAGGAACATGGCAGATCCGCAGCGTAGAGCCGGTGCGGGGATGCTGGAGGGAGACGGCATGGAGACGCCGTGGCAGCAACCATCCATCAAACCAGAAGGGAGTCGCCACAGAGGTAGAGAGAGCGGAGTGAGGGCATCGAGCAGCAACGGACGCAACAAGGGGGGTGAAGCATCTTCTTCCTTCCTTGGACTGCTGTGCCCTTGTGGAGCTTTAATCTGGTTCTGGATTTTCTGGCAGGTCCCACCTTTCGGCCACTATGAACCCTCTCCTTGAGGTTACTTGCCTTGAAGATAGCTTTTTTGGTGGCAATTAGTTCTACGCTTAGAGTTTCTGAACTGCAGGTTCTTTCTTGCTGGGATCCATTCCTGCGAGTGACTCTGGGGGTGGCCCAGCTGCGAACTGTTCCATCTTTTTTTTTTTTTAATGAAAAATCTGTGGATTTTCACTTGAATCTGTGGATTTCTCTGCTGATGCTGGATAGGAAAGAGATGTGGAAAAATATCATCTGTTGTGGACTGTGGATGTCAAGCAACATCTCTTGAGGTAGTTGGAGGTTTCTAGACTTCTTAGGAAGACTGACTGGATGTTTGTGCTTCATGGTAGGAATATATGGGGTGAGCTGTCATTGTAGGCTACAATAGGCTGCTGGATTAAGGAAATTATCACGGCCGCATATGTGGATGCTGAGCAGCTATTACCTAAGTATGTAAGTGCTCATTCCACTAGGGCTCAGGCAGTGTCATGGATGGAGTTTTGATTGTTGTCTCCCACTGAAATTTGCTCTGTGTTGATGAGGTCTTCCTTACACACTTTTTTTTTCTGGGTATTACTGTCTGGATGTGCAGGCCTGGGAAGACGCAGCCTTTGGGTGTGTGTTGGTGTTTGGACTGTGGGTAGCCTCCAGACCTTTTTGGGAGTAGCTTGGATATATCCCACTGGTTGTGGATTAATCTGTCTGAATGCTGAGAAATGAGAAATTACTACTTACCTGATAATTTCCTTTCTCTAATGAAGACGGGTTAATCCACCTTTTTGCTCTTAGCTGCTGGTTTGTGGTTCTCTTGAACTCCTGAGTGGCTGCGTTCTGAAGATAACTCAGAAGATAACCTCAAAACAACAATTTTACTAACTCTACGCAACAACCGCTATCTGTCTCACACTCTATACAACAAGTACGCAGCCTTGGTGTTATAATTGACAATAATTTTACACTGAAAAAATTTATCACCTCCACAATAAAAAATGGTTTCTATAAGTTTCATACACTAAAAAAGGATAAAACCACTTCTACACCCAAATGACTTTCGGACTGTACTGCAAGCTACTATATTAGCTAAACTAGACTACTGTAATCTATTCTACTGGGTCTACCAAAAAATGCAATACAGCCACTGCAGATGCTACAGAATGCAGCTGCACGACTCCTCACGAATACACACCGCCACGAACACATTACTCCAGCTCTTCAATTCCTACATTGGCTTCCAATCGGATTTAGAATAATCTTCAAAGTCCTCACCCTTATACATAAATCATTATACAATTCAGACATGAATTGGTTCTCTGAATGTTTTATATTCCACACTTCAGTCAGACCTATTAGAAAAATGCACCTGGCGAAACTTACTACACCTAAACATAAACAAATAAAACATGTCGCAACGAGAGAACGAGCATTTTCGATTGCAGGAATTAATCACTGGAATAAACTACCTACAGATCTACGCCAAGAACCATGCCACAAAAAATTTAAACAGAATTTAAAAACATGGCTCTTCAAAAAAGCATACAATTTGTGAACTCTATCCATTTTGTTTCTTATATCATTTCATGACATTGTATAGAATTTCCCCATTCATTCTTTCAGTTTATTTGCCATCTACTTTTAACACTCATTTGGTAATATTTATTTCAAATTATTCTTACTATAATAGTAATTATCAGTCTATTAATCTTGTATTTTAAGAAATCATTAATTAGTATGAGTTACCCTCACATTCTGTCATAATTGATCTGCTATGTCTATACTGATATTCTTGATCCCCTTGTACCCTACCCCTCCTTGGAAGTATTGTTGAGTTTTATTGTGTTTTATCCTAAAGTATTAGTTACGTTTTTATTGTTTACAAACTTGTTTCGCCTTAACTTAATTTTTGATGTACAGCTCGTTGCTAATTTAATGTTCTCTGTGAACCGAGGTGATGGTTGCTAACGAACCGCGGTATATAAAATATCCTAAATAAATAAATAAATTAAACTGGTAATTGTCAGTTTCGGTCTCTAGATAGTGCATGTTTACACTCTTTAGCTGAGCTCGTGTTCCTGTTGCTGAGTGACTGCTGAGTGGTTGTCTGTTAATGGTTTATAATCTAGTATTGCTAGTTTGTCCAGAGTTGGCTTTTGCAGAGAATACTGGCAGGCTGATGTCTGAGCAGGGCTTTACATAATGTGACATCAGTTTGCTTCATCTCCATTTGCTGGTAGAGATTGCATAACCCATTGGTTGTGGACTTAACCTGTCTTCATTAGAGAAAAGGAAATTTATCAGGTAAATTGTAGTTTCTAATTTTTCCTCTTAAATAATGTTGCATCTGCAGCTATTTCCTGTGTTCTCTCCTTAACGTGTCGTTTTTACTGTTTTGTCAGGTGTCTGTTCGGACTGGCAGTGTGCAGTCTGTTGTGGTCCGAGTAGGTCTCTGGCCTGGGGACTTTCCTAAGTTTCTTCCCAAGCAGGAGTTTCAGGAAGTTCTGGCTGACTGCTAGGCATCGACAGGGCTCAGACCATGAAGGGATTCAGAACCAGAGTGTCCCATGGGGAGGATGAGCTCATTATCCTTACACTGCACACTCCTAGAAACTAGTCTACTTGGCTGGTGCCTTGGATGACATAGCCTCCCTTCCTGCTTGTTAGATCAATCTGGCATTGCATTTCCTTTGGAGAGAGGGTGAGCATGAGCATGTGCGATCAGCTTTGCTGATGCACCAATCAGTGCCATGCCCAGTTTTTGGTTGCCTGTGCACATTCATGCCAGAGCAGCAAACTGCCCCAGGAGAGCATCGAGTGTTGGGGGTGGCGCTATTGCGATCACTTTTGAGCACTGGGGTGCCGTCAAAAGTGATGGATGCCTTGGATACCATTGCGGCCATCATGATGCCATGGCTGCCATGGACACCAGTTGGCACCCTGGATTGAGGGCTAAGAATGCCATTGTGCATCAGGAGCGCTATCAGTGCCATTAAGCATCATGCAGGCCATCGAGCGCCCATACGTACCATCGATGCCAGCAAGTACCACTTGCACTATCAAGCACTGTGGATGCTACTGATGCTATGATACCGCCAAGCAGCATGGATGCCGTCAAGCGCAGTGTGTGGCCATCGACTGCTGTGGGCGCCATCAATGCTATTGAGCACCAGGGGGTTCCATTGATTCCAGCAAATGCCATTGGCACCAACAAGTACTGTGGATGCCTTTGATTGCCATCAAGCGGCACAGGTGCAGTTGGGAACTGTGGCGGCCATTGATGATGCCAACGAGCACTATGAGTGCCATCGAGCACCATGGGAACAATTGATGCCATCGGGTAGCATGAGTGCCATTAATTGCCATTGGGATGCCATGGATGCCATTTATGTGCCAGGCATACCAACGGGTTCTGGGGGCATCTTCTCCATCATTGAGTGCCGTGAGTGCCCTCACCATTGAGTATGTAGGTGTTGCGAGACAATGCTGGTGCCACCATCAAAGGGCACCTCCAAGTGACATAGGGTGATGCATTTGCACAGTTGCTCTCACTTGAGTATGGTGAGCACTGTTGCCTTCATAGAGCATCATCAGGACAATGGAGCGTTGGAGGTATGGTTGCCACTGACAGGTGACAGGCATAATAAAGAAGATGGAGATTATAAATTAGATGAGAAGTTACAAGGTGTTTATATGCATGATCATTTTATTTGGGTTATATACCTAAGGAGTTATACGTTTATTTTAGGATTTTGTATTGAACGCTTGTTACTGTACTAGTAACCAATGAAGGGAGCAGAGGATTGGGGCGATGTGATCAAATTTTCTTTTCCCAGTTAATACTCTGGTAGCAGCATTCTGTAAGCAACTGCAAAAGTCACTGGGTATTAGTGGGAAGTCCAAGGAAAAGAGAATTACAATAGTCTATATTTGAAAAGATTGTATATATAGTTTGCAAATCATTAAAATTGACCTGTGTTTTTTAAGCGCGTAAGTGTTCTGAGCTTATTGCAGCCTGATTTGATAATGGCTCAGATATGAGGTTGCATCGATAATTTTATTATCAAATAGAACACCTGGATGCATGCAGTAGAAGATATAGGGACATTATG